>NW_027505139.1:0-242231 GCF_021521415.1 Bidens hawaiensis
AACCAGATTGTCTTAAAGCGAAACGGAGATAATGTTCCTAGTCAAACTAGGAGCATAAAAAATGCTTTTCTACTTCATTTTGAAAGACTTTGAACATTTCAATGGCTTCAACTTTGTGTCTTAACAATTACACAGACCCATAACGACTATAATCGTCAATAAAGGTAATGAAGTATCTTTCACCATTCCTTGTCATTGCCTTAAAAGGACCACATACATCCGAATGTATGATACCTAATAAGTATTTGCCCTTTCGTTAGTTCCACTAAAGGGTTCCTTGGTCATATTTCCTTGCAAACAAGATTCACACTTATGAAATGAATCTTCATTTGATTCCAAAAGACCATTCTTTTGAAGTGTATTTATGCGATCTTTGTTTATGTGACCAAGGCGACAATGCCAAAGATAAGTCTTACAAAGTTGATTGGTACAACTTGTTATCAAAGGATGTGTTATCATGAACTAATTCATAAATGCCATTAGACGGCATTGCTTTAAAACAAAATACATTATTCATGAAAGCACAAATACGTTTGTCCACAAATTTGAAATCATAACCAGATTGTCTTAAAGCGAAACGGAGATAATGTTCCTTGTCAAACAAGGAGCATACAAAATGATTTTCAAAACAATTCCAAACCATTTGGAAGTCAAAACATAGTCTCCTTGGGCTTCGACAACAACTTTTGCTCCATTACCCATGAAGAGACTTATATCTCCTTTCTTGTAATTTTTATTTCTTTTGAAATCTTGTAACAAATTGCAAATATGAGTTTCACATCCGGTATCCAATACCCATGTGTTAGAAGAAATAACATTAAGATCAATATGGATCTTGAAAGTTGTACTGGATGTTTGCCCTGCATTCCCCTTGTTGATCAACTCTTTGAGATAGGTTGGACAATCCCTTTTACAATGTCCTATCTCACCACAACCAAAGCATGAATTATCTAAGATGACCTATAGCTTCATTTCCTTTGGTTTGGGTGGTTCCGCTTTTGCCTTCCCTTTGAACTTACCCTTGACATGTCCCTTACCTTTGGCTATCTTTGCCTTAGGTTCCGGGTGATGCCTCTTCTTGTTGCCACATTCATTGTTCATGAGAACCAATAAAACCTTTTTACCCATGCCCACTTCGGCCGTTTTGAGCATTGCGTGAAGCTCACCAATGCTCTTGTCCCATCCATTCATGTTATAATTCATGACTAAAGTCTCAAATCTTTTGGTATGGCCATTACGAATTTTTAGTACACGGCTTTGCGTCTCGAGTCTTTGTATCTATCGTTAAGTATTTATTGTTTATTTAATGAAAAAGTTATATTATTATTAAGCTAGTTCGTCAGGGAACTGTCTAGTTCGTTAAGCATGTTTAACGAATTAGACCTTATGCTAAGTTATACACCGATTCGTTAAGAATGTTTAACGAATCAGGATGTAGTTCGTTAAAGTTATTTCATTTATTGTAATGTAACGAAGTGAAGACTAGTTCGATACGGAATGTGTAATGAACTATAATTCATCTTCTATATATAGTGGTATGTCCACTGTTAATTTAAGTTTTTGAGAATTATATTATCGAACCTATGTCCAGATCTACTCTATCTCTCAAGCTTCATTAACGTATTTATCCTTATACATACAAATATATACAACTAATACTAATACTAATATATAACATATATTCAATAGAATCATGAACTAGATCCTCATAATTAATTAAGTGATCCTAGATCATGAACTAGATCCGCACAATTTATCACCGGATGAATTGGAGGATACCGTTGATCCTACCCTCTATCGTGCTATGATTGTATCTTTGATGTATCTAACGACTTCTCGCCCCGACATTATTTTGCTGTTTGTCTTTGTGCTAGGTTTCAAGCAAGTCCATGAGTGACTCACCTAGCTGCGGTCAAGCGAATTCTTCAGTATCTGATGGGAAATCCAGACATCGGGTTATGGTACCCCAGGGACGATAACTTTGAGCTTACTGCCTTCTCTGACTTGGACTACGGAGGTTGCAAGATCAACTTCAAATCAACTATAGCAGGGTGTCAATTCTTAGGAAACCGGCTTGTTTCCTGGGTGTGTAAGAAGCAGACGACGGTCTCTACTTCAACCGCTGTGGAAGAATATGTTGCAGCCTCGAGTTGCTGTTCCCAGGTCTTGTGGATTCAACAACATCTGCGCGACTACGGTTTGAAGTTTCTTACTACTCATATTTTGATTGATATCTTTGCTACCATAAGTATCACCAAAAATCTCGAACAACATTCTAAAACGAAACATATCGAAATTCGATATCATTTTATATGGGATTGTTTTGAAAAGAAATTAATCGACCTTGAGAAAGTACATACTGATTTTCAGAAAGCCGATCTATTTAGCAAAGCCTTTGACAAAACTCGTTTTCAATTTTTGCTTGTTTTAAATGGATTGAAGACCTTTGCTGATATCCTGAAACAAGTATAACTATCTTTATTTTTGGTTTATTTTTCTTTAAATTTTATTTTGATTTTGATTTTTAGGGGGTGAAAAATAGAAAATACAAAAATATTGTCCTTTTAGTTTGTATAGATAAAACCCAAAAACATTAAAAAATATAAAATCCAAAAACATTTGAAAATTTTAAATTACAAAAATATTGTGGTTTTCTTGTTCTTAATGTTTTTCTTTTAAATATTTTGAAAAACCAAAAACATTTTAAAGTCTTGAAAAAGACAAAAAGATTGTGTTTTCAGTTTGTATAGAAAAATCCGAAAATTCAAAAAGATTGTGAAATTTTTGTTTATAAGAAAATTTAAAAAATAAAAAGATTATGTTTTTAGTATGTATAGAGAAAAACCAAAAAGATTTTTGTATATGTTCCCTAAAAAGTATGTCAATCACTCATATTTGAAGGACATGTACTCGTATATGTTTGGTCCTGATATTTACTCGTAAATGTTTAGGATTGCCATTTACCTGATAATGGAAAGTAACTGGGGGTTCGTTATGCGTTTTATTTTTTTCGCTGAAAATTATGTCTGTTGTTTAAGTTTGTGGAGCATGCTTGCATGTCTTGGTCATATTATTCACTTGTTGAATTGATATAACAACCATTAATTTATAGACTTAATGTAACTGGGGTGATTAAATTTATTTTGTTTTATGCTTCTCAAAATTTTGAGTTTTTGAAGCAAAAAGAGAAAATGATAGTACATTGATTGTTTTGACCTCAAATCCAGCAACGAATAAGCTTAAAAGAATGAGTGCTTAATTGCATTGGTGTATTGGTAGGTCTTAAACAAACTGTTAGAATAAAGTATGTGATATAAACATAGAGAAATGCCAAATTGAAAGAGGGGTTAGTTAAGACTTATACTTGTTTGATCACCCAAAAATAAAATAAAGCAAATAATAAGCGTTGAGGTTCGGGACACTATGAGTGTTTATGCGGCTTAATCATCTGGGTATTCATATGCATGAATATTTCACTCGCTTTTAGAGAAAACCCAAAGTGACTAAACTTGATCACTGTTGTACCTCGTACAATCTGAATTACTGACTTGATCAAAATCTGCTGTTAGTCATACATTTGTTCCTCCCTTGTGCGCGTCTCAATACCATTAAGAAACGGACCCTAGGGGATACAGTGTATGTAAGCCAACAGATGGACTCGTGCATACTAACTCATAGTAAAGGAAACTCAATGCATTGCTCATAAATCTATATAAAATTCTAATTTTGATCAGCAATATAATGGTTTAAGTCAAGTTGGGGTGATATAGCAAAAATCAAATTAAGCTTGAACCGAGATTGGAGGCTGATAGTTTCTGATATTCTGTGCTTTAGTTGAACCATTAATCATATCACAAAAACATTTGAAAGTTTGTTATAAGATTTAAGTGGACAACAATATCAATGACTGACTTAACTCCAGTCACAATATTGCTGAAATATAAAACTGTGATGGAAGGGCAATCTAGTCAATATGATTCTCTACTCAAACTCAACAAAAATCCAAAAATATGTACTGCTTTTGAAAAATCTTACAAAACCCCCCAAAAAAATATATTTTTTCCTATTTTACATTTTAATTTTCGGATATTTTTCTAGTAAATATTTATCATTGAAAATTTCAAAATACCAAAAAGAATTTTTCTTTTCATTTTACATATTATTTAATTTTTCTTTAAGTTAAGTGTTTCAAAACGTAAAATACATTAAGGTATTCACTCATTGAAATATGGGTTCTTGGTGATTGATTTAAGTTAATTGGTTTTATTATTTAATTGATTTAATTCATTTATTTATTTAAGTTAAAATTAAATAATGTAATTCGTTAACTTTGATTTGTTAAAAATAACAAATTAAAGCCATTTATAACGAATTGAGTTCTAATTCGTTAAGATTAATTCGCTTCCGCCACTCTATAATGAATGGCTATTAATTCGTTAAGATTTTTAACGAATCACTTTTTAATTCGTTATGCCACTTGTTAACTTAAGATAGCGAATCGCTTGATTCGTTATTTCAAAATTCAAACGAATCAGAGGATTCGTTACGTTGGAATTCGTATTGTGTCAGTCTATATAGGGACGCGTGAAAACTATTCGTATCACTATTCACTGTCTTCCTCTCAAAATCGTACTGTTACTCTGCTCAAAATTTCCAGAATTTTTGACCTTCGCTTTTTGGTGTTTTGTTTATATCTTCGTGTTACTAAGGTATAGACGATCATAACGTGCTACATTTCGTCAAATTTGATGCATGTCTGATAGGTTAATTGCTTGATTATGTTATCGGGTTTTTGAGGTTTTCTAAAACCGTAATTTAACCATTTTACTTCATGTTTTGGAACATCATATTGATGCCATTGTAATCGCAATATGATTCGCAGATCCGTTATGATCATTGATTTGGTCTTGTGTTGTTGATTATATATGTTTCGATTTCCGATTGCACAGTTGACTGTTTCAGTTCTTTGTAATTTTGACCTTGACCAATTGAGTCAAACATTAAGCTAAATTGGCCATTCTTTATGCTTAACGAATTGGAACTTATTCGTGTCCAATTCATTAAGCAATTCACATGAATCAGGATAACGACTTAATATTTATAACGAATCAGATTTGCATTCGTTATTTATAACGGAATAGACTTTAATTCGTTAACTTTTAATAGTAATTGGTTAGTCCTAATTCGTTAACCATTTACTTGATAGCGATGTAGCTGTTTTGTTATAACGAATTGCCATTCATTATAATGAATGAGATTTTTAAACGAATGACATAATTATTATATTTTTAAATTAAAAATATTTATAAATTGGCTTAATTGTATTCTTTTAATTATTTATATATTAATTACCTAAGTATTATGTTTATTATTACTGATTTATACTATGTATATACAGTATTATGGCAGATAACATGGAACAAGATCCATGGGTTGCTGATTAACAACAACAACAACAGCAACAACAACAACAACAACAACAACAACAGCAACAACAACAACAACAAGAGTTACCGATGCTTCCGTACGACAATAAGCATAATATATGTGCTTTTGTTGGTACGAAGTTTGCCGATGAATATGTATTTGGGGATCTACTAACGTTTATTAGACGTTTGATTATACACTTTGCTGTGACTTCTCGCCGAAAGTTTATCTAAGCATTATACGTCAATTCTGGAATACAGCCAAGTATGTTGAAGTTGAAAACCATATTGAAGCTACAATCAACCAAACGCCTATCACTGTTGATATTGATGTGATCCAACGAGTGCTTCAGTTTGGAGATACTATTGATCATCCGTGTGAGTTTGAAAAAAGGTTAATCAAGGGTTTGTTTCGTAGAGTATTCTATGGTGGTGACATTGAAGCATCCATGTATAACAAGAATGGATTATGCCCAACGTACAAGTATTTATTACATGTACTAATCCATTGCTTAGGAGGTCGTAAAGGTTGTTTAGATGAATGCCGGATTATGCTACAATCGGCATTAGTCGCATTGATACTGAACAAGCCATTCAACTTCTCAGAGATGATTTTTAATCACCTTAAGGAACAATGCCTTACGGTGGTCTAACAAAAGAAGTTTTTAATGTATCCTCAGTTCCTCCAGTTAATTATTGAATATTTGGTTCCCAATATGGTTATTGATCAAGCTATTGTGAATGATGTGATGCCGCTTGAGCATATGTCGGCTGATACTGTATGACAGATGAAGAACTATCGGAAGGATACACCTAGGACCAAACGTTTGATTGGTCATCTGGTGAATCCAGATTATATATATCCTTCCAATGATCGTTGGATTCATGATGAATCGGATTCTGAGAGTGAGGAAGGACCAGGTGAGAATGAGGGTGATGATCATGATGATGATGGTGGTGATGGTGCTGGTAATGTTTCTGTTTTACAACCTGCTGAGGTTGAAGCTGCTTTAGCTGGTTCTATAGCTGCTCATCACAAAAGGAAAGGGAAGGAGTTGGTGAAAGAAGGATCCTCTAAGCGTCGAGTGTCGGCTGGTACTGGCATCTCATTTGGAGTTCAACCTCCAAGGCCGTCTATTCCTCAACGTCTGGCGGTACCGCTTACTACTAGCACCCCAGAGCTTACATTGACGACCACGCTTACGTCGGATCCTAGGCTTGTATGATTCCTCAATCGATTTTATCAACTATACCAAGACATACGACTGCTACATCGGTGGTTTCTCCAAAACCAATGATGATGCCTCAACCAGATATTTCATTTATAAGGCTTAGTCGTCCTCAAGGTCCAGTTCAACATATTCCTCCTTCGTTTCATGAAATGTCTCAGGATCAGCAGACAAATATGCTTTTGAGCTGACTTCATCTATATGAAAATCAAATGTCTGCTAATCGCCTGAACCAAGAACGTCTCATGGAGAATCAGAAAAAGCTTTTAAGTTATGTCTCTTTCTGTCAAAAGGAGACTAAAGCCCTCCGTGAGATTTTTGAGACTCAGGGGTGAAAGTAAAAGAGCAAGAGGAAACTATTTTGCAACTTACATGCAAGGACGATGAACTTAAGAAGCTCAAAAATGATGAAGAAGATCCAGATGCTTCAGGTACGGGAGGAAGTGAGCCTAAATAAACTCATGGCTCGGCTTCTGGTGCTGGTACAAGTGCAGCTGGTGATTCGAAGAAACATATCGTTGCTTATCATGATACTACAGCTGCTACACCCATTGAGATGATCAAGGCTGATACTGTCATCTTTGTTGATGGTAAGGGTGGTTAGAAGCATAGTGAATACAGATGAGATTGTTGTGGGACAATTCGTTGAAAGGTCCCAAACACGAGAGCTGATTTCGATCTTGCTTGGTTTGAATGATGACAAGTTAACCGTGTTAGAGGCTGAGGAGGACGTGGAGGTGGAAAATGATGAAGAGATCTTAAATGATCCGACTGTTGAGATGAGTACGGCGTTCATTTAGGAGGATGAGGAAGTAGAGATCGAGGACATGACTGTTTAGGAATACCTTGATCTATTTCAACACACCAATGTTGATCAGGGTGCTCCAATATTTACTGAGGAAATGGTCAAAGCAGTAGAAGATCATCCGGAGAAGACTTCCAAGGGAAAGAATGTTGTTGATACGAGATTTGATTCAAATCCCGATCCTTCTGTTGCTGACATTCAGATTTTGTTTGCTCATCGGTACAAGAATTCTCGTAAGATTATTAAGGCATTCCGATAAGTAGATCAAGAACAGAGAGTCGAAGCTGTTGCTCGAGCTCAAGCAAATCAAATGACCTCCTTCAAGGCCGTGTCTAAAGTTCAAGGTGACATTATTTCTTGGCTTTTAGATTCTGAGTTAAAATTATTTATTATCAAATGGGAGAAGGGTGTTCAGTACTATAAAAAGATCTCTTACGTCCTCTCATTGCCAAGATGGGATGTACGTACTCTTGTGTATCGTCCGTTTATTAATCGTGGTGGGAACCACCAAGCAAGTTGGTTTCACCAACATTTTATGTTCGAGGTGAACAACGGGTTTAAATTTTTTAAGCCACAAATTCCAATCCGCAAGCGTATCGATGAGATCGATCCAAGGACAGGTTGGAGAAAGTTGGTTCTTAAGGTAAAGCCGCCAAACACCATTAAGCGTGTGCTGGTGAATACATTGAACCAACACATATATTTATCTTTCAACCGCTGGTACTATGAAAACAAGAATGGCGAGGCCGTTATTGTGTTGGGTAAAGGCTTAAAGACCGAGCTGATAAAGATCATCGATCCGATGTGGCTCGTGAACTTGACAGAGACCGATAATGACGTGCTGTTTAAGAATAAGATATTGATTGAGGTTTGTGAAGACTATGACCGAGCAATGTAATTTCAAAGCGTTGCTCGTGTGTGTCATTAGCATGGTATTCACAGCTGCGAAGATTGGCAGACAAGACGCTTCAAGTAAATTAAAAACAAAAAGCTCAAGACGAGGGGGTGTCTGTTAGTACACGGCTTTGCGTCTCGAGTCTTTGTATTTATCGTTAAGTATTTATTGTTTATTTAATGAAAAAGTTATACTATTATTAAGCTAGTTCGTTAGGGAACTGTCTAGTTCGTTAAGCATGTTTAACGAATTAGACCTTATGTTAAGTTATACCCTGATTCGTTAAGAATTTTTAACGAATTAGGATGTAGTTCGTTAATGTTATTTCGTTTATTGTAATGTAACGAAGTGAAGACTAGTTCGTTACGGAATGTGTAACGAACTAGAATTCATCTTCGATATATAGTGGTGTGTCCACTATTAATTTAAGTTTTTGAGAATTATATTATCGAACCTCTGTCCAGATCTATTCTCTCTCTCTCTCTAGCATCATTAACGTATTTAACCTTATACATACAAATATATACAACTAATACTAATACTAATATATATCATATAATCAATAGCATCATGAACTAGATCCGCATAATTGTTTAATTAATCCTAGATCTAAGATTGTTTCTAGGGTTCTACACGAATCATATCCATGGCTAACTCTTTTGAGATGAGACAATTTAGCCATTCGAGTTGATCAATGTGGCTTTTCATCTTTAGAATAGAAGATGAAACCGGTTTTTTTGCTTCCATATGACACGCATGAAGCGCTCGAACCATTTTGAAGCGTTCTACCCTAGCTTGAGTAAGGAACATTTACTTAAGTTGGGTGATCAAGTCATATACCCCATGATTTTCAAAATCCCTTTGAATTTCGGGAATCATAGTTCCTAACATGAAACAAGAAACTTGCACCGAATCCTCGGTGCATTGCAACCAATCGTTATAGGCATCTACATCGTCAATTTTTGGTTCGTCGGGAATAGGATCGTTTAATATACAGGATTTGTTTTCTTGCTTAAGAACAATTCTCAAGTTTCGATACCAATCCATAAAATTGTTGTAGTTAAGACGATCTTTGTCGAGTATGGCTTTTGGTGATAGGTTTTGCACGTGTGGGATTATTGCGTTAGGTGGATTGTTGATTGCAGCCATCTACATAATTTAACAAAGCTCAATTTTAGAATTTTCCATATCATTAATCAATTTTAATCGTTAATACCCTTTTATGTCTTCAAGACAATTAATGATTAAAATCTAGAACCCAACGTTACATTCACATAGTAGTTTGGTGACCTTTATCCTACTATTGAATTAACAAGGTAGTCAACGCTTGACGATTGCAACCCTTTGCAACTTCTAGTTTTATGGGATCGGTTAAACATCATATGTTTAGTAGGCATGTTTAATCCCATCAACACCTTTGTACGCCATGCTTCGGTGACCTTGTTCACAGGGTTTCCCAATCAAGTTATCCTACTTACGCACATGTGTGAATTTGTAGATACTAACGGGTAGGTGACCTTTATCCAACAAATATGCCAAACCCACCTCAAACTCACAAGTTTCCTCCAACGTATTTAGGTGACCTTTATCCCACATCGAGTTCCCAAGTGATACGAGTTTTGTATAAAAGGATGCTGTTAAACTTGTTTTTAAAATGGATTTATGTTTTCTAAATTCTTGATTGGAAAACAATTTGCATACCTGCATTTGCATGCATTCAAATGTACGGTACCTTGTTTGAAAAAGAACTTTCAAAGTTCCTTTAATAAAACTCATTTTATTGTGAAATCACTAACCTTTAATAAAACCAATTTTATTACCTAATGATTTCTAAGGAACCAATTTTATGCAAGTTGTTGGTTTTAAGTTAACAATCCATATGCAAAACATAAAACAACCAAACATGCGTAAATAAAATAACCACAAGTTCATAACCATAGCCTCCTAAACATGACCACACTTGTTGACTGAAACAAGTGTGCCAAAAGGTCTCTCCTAAGGGACGAGAATGACACAAAGCATGTGTCGGTGAACTCCACTTGACCCCCGCATCCAAATGCTTCAAGTGTCCACCTTGTGTTGTGACTCTTACACTTTATTTGGGCTCCAACTTCAGCTCCTAGCTTTCTTGGGCCTCCATGTTTGGGTTTTGGCCATTGGGCTAAAATCTCATTTGGACTATGAGGTCCATTAAGGACCAAAACCAAAACCGTGACTTTTTTGCATCTTCTTTTAAAAAACAACATCCTAATACATTTTTCTCTAGTAAAAGAAATAAATCTAATCTAAATATTATTACAAACCAATATGAAAAGAATAAATTGATTACAAACCCAAATAAATGATTATTACAACCATATTAAATAATTGAATAAATCACAACACAAACACACATCCAAACACAAGGTCATGGCTAGGCTATGAACATGCAAATGCATATCCGAATATGCTAACTGTGTAAATCCAAAATGGTTCCCCTTTTAACCCTTAAAGTTTCCGGCCAAGGTTAATAAACTGAAAAGTTTGGGTCTTTGTCCAAACAAAATAATCAATCATCCACATGACTTAATTCTTCAGGATTACCACATACATGTAAAGTATAATCTTGAAAAACTAAGGGGGTAACCAAAAGCCCCAAAACATTCGGCCTTTGGTGAACCACACCATAAAACCCGAAAAGTTTTAGATCTATTGAAGCATGTATCCGTATAAGTGGCTCTTGATGCCATTGTTGGGTTTTAATAAGATTATTAAAGTCATATAAACCCATTTATATGAAAAATGCAGCGGATAAATAAGTTTTAAATATTGTTAATTAGATGAATATAAAACTGATTTTATATGCAAAACGCAACGGATAACACGAATTTGCATGCTTACCAATATAAAAAACCGTAGGGTGTTGTTAGCATACTACCTTCAAGAGCTCAAGAGAATGAAGGAGATGATGATTTGAAAGGTGAGTCTTCAAGAAAGAAGCAACTCAAGCTTTTATGCCCTTCAAGCTTCCAACAAACTCCTTGATTACGCTAGGATTTACACTTGAAAACACCTTCTTGTTGTTCCTTCCCTTAGCCGAAATTAGAGAGAGGAAGAAGAGAGTTTCCTTGCAACTTGTGTGTGTGTGTGTGAGAGAGAGAGAGAGAGAGAGAGACAGAGAGAGAGAAAGAGTGAGTGAGAGAATTGTGAATAACTAATGCACCACAAAAATCTGCCAACCAAAATTTGTGTATGTCATGGAATAAATAAAACAATTAAGTGATGAGATGGAGGGAAAAAGGTGTGTAGCCAAAAGATTCCCACTCATAATACAAACTCAAGTAATCTATTTATTTACTTGTGTTATAACATAACATAACATGCAAAATCCAGTATGCATTTGTAACATCCCGTTTTCTCGTTTCGGTTAATAAAATAAAATATGAGTTATTATGAGTAGGGGTAGTGTTGGATTAAATAGATATGAGTTATGGATTTGGGTTAAAAAAGAAACAAATAAAGACCATGGGCTTAAGCCCATGACCCTTCCTATATAAACAATAATTACTCCATAATCCATCATTTCACATATTCCATACACCACCGAAAACATACACTTAAGCTCTCTCTCATATTTCTCTCTTTCTCTAGCCGAAACCAACAAGAGGAGCCGATCCCGACCTTAGGTAATGATATTATGATATTGTATGGATCCAAACCCGCTAGATCTAGTCGTAAAACGACGAGACGACACCTTAAACCATTAAAGTCATGAGAACCGGATGAAATTGGGTATAAACCGATCAAAATATGAGCTTAGGGGTCACGCTAGCTCAGATCTGGATCGAACGGGACGAAAAATGGTGAAAAAAACGGTGCAATATGGGGAAAAATACATTTTTCCAGCTACCGCCCCGGTTTTTCGGCACGGTGGCGCCAGGAAGTACGAACTGGTATTTAGGGATGTCAGAAATTCTAACATTCTCTGACCTAACCCTAATTCGTTAGCGGGGAAATAACGAACTAGAATAAATTCGTCCTGCCCATTCGTTAAGAAGAGATAACGAATTAGAAAAAGTTCGTTAAGCCCTTCGTTAAGTAATTCGTTAACGGAGAACTGACGAATGAAACCCCAGTTCGTTATAAGGGCCAGTTCGTTATAAAGGATCAATTCGTTATAAACACCAGTTCGTTATAAAGGTTCAATTCGTTATAAAGACAAGTTCTTTATAAAGGTCAATTCGTTAAGAGATAACAAATCAGTCAATTCGTTATGAACCCCCACTCGTTAAAGCGCTGAATAACGAACTAAAGTTTAAAAGAATGACAAAAAGGTCCCTCGACTTATAATAAAATGGATTAATTACAAAGAAGCCTTCGAACTTTTTGAGTTAGCAAATAAAACAATAAATTAGAATTGTAATAAAAAATGTGTTAAGACAGTTAATGAAAATAATTTTTTTCCAAGCTGACACGACAGCTTAACCCCAGCCAGGGGCTCTGCCCCTTGAACCTCATTAGGGGCTACCGCCCATAGAACCCCGCTGCCAGGGGCGCTGCCCCCGGACCACCGTTCGTTGAGGGTTATAATTAAACTAGATATACAATATGGATAGTGATAGTCATTAACATGCGTATTTGTTATACAGTTAGCCGTGCACAACTAAAGAAAGGAATAACCATAAACGATGAACGTAACTGCGTTCAGGTAAGTTTCTAGCTACAGTCCTTGATATGTTTTCGGGGCTGTGTGCATACTCGATGTGGTTAGTTAATACACTTACCTAAAGTGGTAAGTGTATGTCCTATATGATTTATGTACGAATGAATGTTTGACGATGCATGAACGATCTTCGGATATTGCATGTACTGTCAAGGGATACTTTAAAGATATGATTGATGTATATATATGATGATGTATGAACGTATGGAATTTATAATTATGAATGTGTAGAAAGGTACGGAAGGTATAGTTAGAAAAGGGAACCGACGCTAATAATGTCGGTGAATATAGGGAACCGACCCTAATAATATCGGCGAATGTAGTGAACCGACCATAATAATATCGGCGAATGTAGGGAACCGACCCTAATAATATCGGCGAATGTAGGGGACCGACCCTAATAATATCTGTGAATGTAGGGGGCCGACCCTAATAATATCGGTGAAGGTTATAGTGCGGAATGCTCTTTAAAACGTATATGTATGAATGAAAGTATGTATATAAGTACGAAAGAAAGAATGAAAGTACGTATGTATGTATGTAAGTATGTAAGTAAATATGAAAGTATGTACCTTCGGGTACATATGTGGGTATGTGAATGTATTGTGTTCATCTGATTAGCTAGAACTCACTCAGCGTAGTTGACTTTTAGTATGCACGCAGGTTAATCGACTAAGATAGCTTGTTTGAGGAAGACACATGGTAGCATCCGAAGTGGTTGGCATCTGAAGATTTTCTGTGATTTTTGAAATATCATGTTTTATGTTATGTTTTTAAAAGACAAGTTATGGATGTTTGTAATGAATGGTTGACTTTTATATTATTCCGCGAAAGTTTAAATACCTTTGATATTTTGAACAGTGTTTATGAGTAAATCCAACATACAATGTAGGGCACCGGTAGCGGGGCCTTACAAGTTGGTATCAGAGCATAAGTTCAAGAGAATTAAGCATCCTACATGCTTAGACTCGAACAGAGAATGGGATTTGAGTAAGAAGAGAAAGACGATGCCAGTTCAAGAAAGCCATGTGTCACTCAAGCAAGTTATGTAAAAGTAAAGTATGTGATTAATTTCACATGTAAAGTAGAATGATGAATGAATGCTAGCTTAATTACTAGAGAACGAGGTATGATGTTAGTTTAATTCAATAGTATACCGAGGTGGGTGTAACTACATGTCATTCATAGGTTGCGACCCGCCGAAGCTTACTAGTTTAGGAGAAGCAATATCTACTCTCCAATGGATAACCGCAATGGACAAGGTTATCCAAATTAGTGAGTGCCGTCCTAACCAAGCGGTAGGTTATGCCACTCAGTCGTTTGGGGATGAAGCGATGTACTGGTGGGAGAGTTTGGAGCAGAGGAAGAGTCTGGAAGAGATTAAGGCCTTGAAATAGGTTGAACTGAAGGGGATGGTTGTGAAACGTTTCTATGCAGATGCTGAGGTGGAGAGGGCTGAGATGAAGTTTCTAAACTTGAAGGCGGGTAAGATGACACACCGTGAGTACACTACTGAATTTAACCGCATTTCTAGGTTGGTGCCTGACATTGTGAATACTGAAGCCAAAAGAATCAAATGCTACCTAAGAGGAATTCCACAGAACGTCCGCACTTTAGTCAGGGCAGGTAAACCAGGTACCTTCGATTCTGCTGTCGAACTCGCAGAGATGGTTTACGATGACCTGGATGTGGACGATGTGGTGTTAAAAGAGAAGAAAGAGACGAAATGGATTGTTCCTGCCAAGCGACCCAGTACTCAAACATGGAACCCTAGAGACAAGTGACAGAAAGTGTGGGAGAAGAGGTCATGTAGGACGTGCCGGAAGATTCACGTTGGAAAGTGCAAGTGGAGCACTAGGTCTGATGTGTGCTATAAGTGTGGGAAGTCCCATGGTGCGGAAAGCAGATCAGGGTCAAATGCTTGTTACAAATGTGGTAAGGTGGGGCACTTTGCTCAGGATTGCCATGCAAAGCCCACATGTTATAAGTGCGGACAGACAGGTCACTTAGCGAGGACTTGTACGAGTGGTGAAGCTGGAGGATGTGAGAAGAAAGATGCTGAACAAGGGAGGCCAAGGACTAGGGCCTATATGCTGACTCAAGAACAGGCCAGACAGATTCCTGATGACGTGACAGGTACGTTTCTAGTGAACGGTATTTCTGCTTCAGTACTATTTGATTCGGGTGCGAATTGAAGCTTTGTAGCTACGTCATTTAGTAAGTCAGCAAAAAGGAAATGTTTTCGAATTCCTGAAACTTTTAAAGTAGAAACCTCAAGTGAAACCTCAGTTAAAATATTGCAGATAGTTAAATATTATAAGATTGAATTAGAGGCACATGAGTTCCCTATTACCTTGTATGTTATGACCCTAGGAGGGTTCGATGTGGTTTTGGGAATGGATTGGTTGTCTGAGTTTGAGGCCCAGATAGTGTGTACGAGTAGTTTAATAAGGTTAAAATCTTTGGATGGTAGTACGGTGACGGTTTATGGTGATAAGGAATGTTCTGGGCTTAATGTATTTCGATAATAAAAGATGAAGGATTGTTAAGACGAGGGTGTGGTTCCTACCTGGCGTATGTTGTCAAGGCCACGGCCTAGACGAGAGAAGTGAAAGACGTTTCCGTCATGTGCGACTATCCAGAAGTGTTCCCTGCGGACCTTCCGGGGTTGCCACCAGAGCGTGAGATAGAATTTCAGATAGACTTAAAACCAGGAGCCCAACCCATCGCGAAAGCACCTTAACGCCTGGCATCATCCGAGATGAAAGAACTAATGTCCCAACTGCAAGAACTCCTCGACAAGGGTTTTATCAGACCAACTGTTTCCCCGTGGGGCGCACCAGTGTTGTTCGTTAAGAAGAAGGATGGAAGTATGAGTATGTGCATAGACTATCGTGATTTAAATAAGCTTACGGTGAAGAATAGATATCAATTACCACGGATTAATGATTTGTTTGATCAACTACAAGGATCAAGTTGGTTCTCACGAATAGATCTCAGATCATGCTATCATAAACTAAATGTGAAAGAGGCAGACATCCTTAAAACAGGGTTCCAGACACGGTATGGGCACTACGAGTTCCTCGTGATGTCGTTCGGTCTAACGAATGCTCCTGCAGCATTTATGAATTGATGAATAGGTTATGTCGGCCAATTTGGATAAATCAGTTATCGTCTTCATTGATGATATACTGATTTATTCAAAGAACAAGTCTGATCATGCATAGCATCTAAGAG
This sequence comes from Bidens hawaiensis, assembly GCF_021521415.1. Taxonomy (NCBI): domain Eukaryota; kingdom Viridiplantae; phylum Streptophyta; class Magnoliopsida; order Asterales; family Asteraceae; genus Bidens; species Bidens hawaiensis. The sequence continues at coordinate 16,295 of NW_027505139.1, forward strand.
AGGTATTAGAGACTCTGAAGAAAGAAAAGTTATACGCTAAGTTTTCGAAGTGTTCATTCTGGTTACGGGAAGTGTAATTCCTAGGTGATCACGTGATTAACCCTGAAGGGATTACCGTTGACCCAGCTAAGATTGAAGCGATAACAAATTGGAAGACTCCACAGAACCCGACTGATATACGAAGCTTCATAGGGTTAGTTGGCTACAATAGGAGATTCATCGAAGGTTTCTCCAAGATAGCCGCACCGTTGACCGGTATGACCCGAAAGTCGATAGTATTCAGTTGGGGAAAGTTCCAAGAAGAAGCTGTTGAGGAATTAAAGAGAAGACTCACGCAAGCTCCAATCCTTGCTTTACCCGATGGCGAAAAGGATCTGGTTGTTTGTACCGATGCTTCGCATCGTGGGTTAGGTTGCGTGTTGATGCAACTGGGAAAGGTTATAGCTTATGCATCCAGACCGTTGAAAGTTCACGAAAGTACTTATCTGACGCATGACTTAGAGCTAGCTGCAGTAGTGCATGCTCTCAATATATGGAGACATTATCTGTATGGTACTAAGTGTACTATTTACATGGAACATAAAAGTTGAAGTACTTCTTCGAGCAGAAAGAATTGAACATGAGGCAGAGAAGGTGGCTAGAACTAATAAAAGTATACGACTGTGATATTAAGTACTACCCTGGTAAAGCTAACGTGGTCGCCGATGCTCCAAGCCGTAAGAATGAAGAAGTCATTTCAACAGTGATGTCTTAAAAGTTGCTAATAAACTTAGATCTTTTTGAAGAAATTATCAAGGTGCAGTCAGAGGTGCTAGTAAATGAAGGGCTAGTGAAGAAGGAAAGGATTTTTGGTCAGCAAGACGAGTTGATGGAAAACACGCATGGTGTTAAGACTAGGTTTGACCATTTGTGGATTCCACGCAATGGAAATCTTAGAGGTCAAATCTTAGATGAAGCTCACAAGTCAAGATATTCAATCCACTCAAGATCTACTAAGATGTATCATGATTTGAAAAGGGACTACTGGTGGGTCAGAATGAAGAAAGATGTGGTAGATTATGTCAGTAAGTGCTTAACTTGTTTGCAAGTAAAAGCAAAGCACTAGAAGCCTTATGGAAAGATGCAATCTCTGGAGATACCAGAATGGAAATGGGAACACATCACCATGGATTTCATAACTAAGCTACCTCGTACAGCTAAGCATCATGATACCATTTGGATGATAGTGGACCGTTTTACCAAAAGTGCTCACTTTCTGCCTATACGTGAGGCTATCTCGTCATAAACGTTAGGAAGTTTATTCATTAAAGAGGTTGTGACTAAGCACGTTTTACTTTGAGATTCTGGAAGAAGTTCCATGAGGCTATAGGAACGAGACTGAACATCAGTACGACGTATCATCCTCAAACAGATGGACAGTCTGAAAGGACGATCCAAACCCTTGAGGATATGCTACGTGCTTGTGTTCTAGACTTAGGAGGAAGTTGGAAAGATCATCTGCATCGGGCACAGTGTCCTATAATAACAACTAGCATTCAAGTATTGGTATGCTACCGTTTGAGATGTTGTAAGGAAGACGTTGTAGAACTCCCGTATGTTAGGGGGAGATTGGTCAGAAGGAGCTAGGAAGTCTAGAGGTTGTGCAAGAAACCTCTATAAAGTTTGAACAGATCAAGGCAAGAATGAAAGCTGCCAAAGATCGTCAAAAGTCTTATGCTGACAAGCGGTGACAACCAATCGAGTTTAACGTTAGTGAAAATGTGATTGTCAAGGTCTCGCCTGGGAAGGAATTATTCGTTTAAGGAAGAGAGGAAAGCTAAATCCAAGGTACATTGGACCATTTAAGATTGTTGAGCGTGTGGGTGAAGTAGCTTACAAGCTAGATTTACCCGAGGAGCAAGAAGGAATACATCCTACCTTTCAAGTTTCTCATATGAGGAAATCTCTTGATGATGACACGTCACATGTGCCGTTTGTACACATTGAGGTTGATGAATAGTTAAACTATGTCGAGCAGCCTGTAAAGATCGTTGACCGCAAGGAAAGGCAACTCTGTCACAAGGTCATTCCCTTGGTAAATGTGATATGGAAGCATCGTAAAGGATCGGATGCCACATGGGAAATTGAAGAAGAGATGCGCAAGTTTTATCCAGGAATGTTTCAGTAACGGTTAGGTTTTGTGTAAGAAACCGCTTTAAGGAGGGAAGGCTTGTAACATCCCGTTTTCTCATTTCGGTTAATAAAATAAAATACGAGTTATGGACTTGGGTTAAAAAGGAAAGAAAAAAAAAACCATGGGCTTAAGCCCATGTCCCATCCTATATAAACAATAATTACCCATAATCAATTCATTTCACATATTTCATACACCAGCCAAAACAAACACTTAAGCTCTCTCTCATATTTCTCTCTTTCTCTAGCCGAAACCAAGAAGAGGAGCTGATCCCGACCCGAGGTAATGATAGTATGATAGTGTATGGATCTAAACCCGCTACATCTAGTCATGAAACGACGAGCCGACACCTTCAACCGTTAAAGTCACGAGATCCGGATGGAATCAGGTATAAATCGATCAAAATATGAGCTTAGAGGTCACCCTAGCTTAGATCTGGATCGAACGGAACGAAAAATGGTGAAAAATGGTGTAATATGGGTTAAAATGCATTTTTCCGACCACCTCCCGGTTTTCCGTCATGGCGGCGCTGGAAAGGCGGCGCGGGTATTTAAGGATATCAGAGAATGTTTCTGACATTATCTGACCTAAACCTAATTCGTAAGCGGGGAAATAACGAACTAGCAGTAATTCTTCCTGCCCATTTGTTAAGAGGAGATAACGAATTAGAAACAGTTTGTTAAGCCGTTCGTTAAGTAATTTGTTAACGGAGAACTGGCGAATAAAACCCCAGTTCGTTATAAGGTCCAGTTCATTATAAAGGTTCAATTCGTTATAAACACCAGTTCGTTATAAAGGTTCAATTCATTATAAAGACCAGTTAGTTATAAAGGTCCATTCGCTAAGAGAAAATGAATCAGTCAATTCGTTATGAACCCCCATTCGTTAAAGAGCTGAATAACGAACTAAAGTTTAAAAGAATGATAGAAAGGTCCATGGACTTATAATAAAATGGATTAATTATAAAGAAGCCCTCGAACTTTTTGAGTTAGCAAATAAAAAAATAAATTAGAATTCTAATGAAAAATGTTTTAAGACAGTTAATGAAAATAAAATTTTTCCAAGCTGACATGGTAGCTTAACCCCAGCCAAGTGCTCTGCCCCTTGGACCCCGCTAGGGGCTGCCGCCCCTAGAACTCTGCTGCCAGGGGCGCTGCCCCCGGACCCCGTTCGTGATGGTTATAATTAAACTAGAAATACGATATGGATAGTGATAGTAATTAATATATGTAATTATATGTAATTGTTATACGGTTATCCGTGCACAATTAAAGAAAGGAATAAACGTAAACGGTGAACGTAACCGCGTTCAGGTTAGTTTCTAGCCCAATTCCTTGTTATGTTTTCGGGGTTGTGTGCATACTAGATGTGATTAGTTAATACACTTACCTCAAGTGGTAAGTGTATGTCTTATATGATTTATGTACGAATGAATGCTTGACGATGCATGAACGATCTTCGGATATTGCATTTACTGTCAAGGGATAGTTTAATGATATGATTGATGCATATATGTGATTATGTATGCACGTATGGAAGTTATAATTATGAATGTGTAGAAAGGTATGGAAGGTATAGTTAGAAAAAGGGAACTGACCCTAATAATTTCGGCGAATGTAGGGAACCGTCCCTAATAATATCAGCGAATGTAGGGAACCGACACTAATAATATCGGCGAATGTAGGGAACCGACCCTAATATTATCGGCGAATGTAGGGAACCGACCCTAATAATATTGGTAAATGTAGGTGACCGACCCTAATAATATCGGCGAATGTAGGGGACCGACGCTAATAATATCGGCGAATGTAGGTGACCGACCCTAATAATATCAGCGAAGGTTATAGGGTGGAATGCTCTTTAAAACGTATATGCATGAATTAAAGGATGTATGTAAGTACGAAAGAAAGAATGAAAGTACGTATGTATATAAGTATGTAAGTAAATATGATGGTATGTACCTTCGGGTGCATATGTGAGTATGTGAATATATTGTATGTTGTCTGATTAACTATAACTCACTCAGTGTAGCTGACTGTTAGTATGCACGCAGGTTAATCGACTGAGACAGCTGGTTTGAGGAAGACACACGGAAGGATCCGAAGATGCTGGCATCTGAAGATTTGTCGTGATGTTTGAAATAATATGTTTTATGTTATGTTTTAAAAAGATAATTTATGGATGCTTTTAATGAATGGTTGACTTTTATATTATTCCGCGAAAGTTTTAATTAACTCTGATATTTAGAACTGCATTTTTGAGTAAATCCAACGTTCAATGTAGGGCACCGGTAGCAGGGCCCTACCGCATTGCATATTGTTATTTAACCAACTTAAATAGCTCCGTATATACAAAATGCAAAATGCAGTAAGTTTTGTATATTGTTATTTAACTAACTTAAATAACATGGTATATCCAAAATGCAAAATGCAGTAAGTCTTGCATATTGTTATTTAATCAATTTAAATTACATCGTATATGCAAAATGCAAAATCTCTCATAACATAAATTATCCATATAATTTATTTATTACACAAGTGCAAATATTTAGAGACTCAATTTCCAAATATTCTAAGTGTTGGTATTTATTTGTTAGATCATATCTTAAATAAATATTATGTTGTTTGTCTAGCTTGTTATTAGATATGACCCGACTTGAATCATAACGTACTAGCCACATCAACTCTAATATATGTCTTGAGCAGACTAATTCCAACCGCTTCTATTAATACAACTTTTGAAAATTAAATTTAAAGAAATGAGTACAAACCGAAAGCTAATCCCATATCACAATGCCTGCAAATTCTACTATCCCAGAATAAGACAATTTATGTATAGTGGGGCTTCTCTCATTCTAAATTGCATTCTCTAGAATGTCAAAATCCTCAACAGGTGTGCTAAGAATTTGAATCAGGAATCAAGTAAACTGCTACACCCAAAATGTCTTTGATCTGAATTACTAAATAATGAATAAAAAATAAGAATTGGAGACTTAAAATCTTATCCATACAATTCAAACACATAATCAAATAATATTATACTAACTGAAAATATATTATGATAGTGTTTTAGACATGCAGTTTTATACTAAATGAAAATATATTATTTTAATGTACATAATAAAGTTTCTACATGAGCATCAATGAAGTCTTGCAAAATAAATTTATTTTTTACACATATCTCAGTTGGTTATGCTTCCTCGTATTCCCTAATGTCAGATACTCGTTTGTAGGTCATTCTAACAAAATTTGTATAATTGTTATTCTCTGTGGTGTTAGTATTATATAAAATGGTGGCGAATAGGAAAAGCATTAAAAAATAATATGCATGTGCAGTATGGCACATACAATATTTGTGATTTCTTATGTATTATCACAAACGGGTCCAAATAGAATAGGGTCTATCTAACCGATTGAACATGAGTTATGTTTTATTTGTAACAGGTTAATTCCGGTTATCCTTTACCACTCAACGGACCGGCATGGTATGTGTTAGTCTATTATGGGTATTGGTCATCTTATGCGCATACTAGATATTGATAATACATAACTGTATTGACTCATTAAGAGATAAGCATGACCGAAATTGATAAGTTACAAATAAAATAAAAGTCGAGTTAGACCCATTTTGTTAACCATACCCCATTTTGATAGGTTAGTGTAAGTTATGTTTATCACTAAAACTTTTGTTATAAATGTTATTTTTCATCAATAATGGGTCATTGGGGTATTGTTTATCCAATATGCAACAAATTGAAGAGCTACATCGAAACCAAGAAAACAACATATATCAGGCCTAAACAAATTAAAACTTCGTTATGAAAAAACTAAATAATATTTAGAAGTTTTTTTTTTCAAATATCATCATTAAAAATATATATATACAATAATTATAAATGCATTTATATTAATTAGAAAATAATAAACGACACGATATAGAGCTTGAAAACGTATCTACAGGCCGCAAGCTTTAAAATATAGCTAAAAACAAAACCATGAACCTAACAATTGAGAAGGGATTAATGTCATTATACCGCACAAAATGAAAATTTCAATTCCTACATTCAACAATCCAAATATTATTCCAAACAAAAAAGCAAACAGATGCATAGTTTAAAAAAATAACTATATTAGATGACCAAATTTATATAAAATAAATGAATTCAGATATCTAATTACATCAATCTTTCTTAATACTTTGAGATGTAATACTCGGTCAGTCCATGCCATAAGTGTTTCTAAATCATTGCTCATCGTAGCTAGAACCAAATTGAAATAGAACACATCATCACCTAGGCAATATTTGGTCAACCTTGATAGTAGCAGTAGCAGCTAGGGGTGTTCAGAAAAATCCGAATCCAAAATATCCGATAATCTGAATCTAAAATATCTGAAATTTCAGATATCCGAAAATTCGGATTCGGATTCGGATAGCGTTTCTGATATATTTCAGATAGTAAGGATATCCTAACTATCCGAAATATTAAGTTTAATATTTTTTTATTTAATTTAATATACAAACTATTAAGAGTCAAACCCTAACTCTTATTCATTCTTATCTCACGCCACTCCCAGCCTACCTCTCATCTCTCTTTTTTCTTTCACTTCCAGCGCAGTAGATCTAACAACCAACATGCAATAGTTTTGCCTCCCTGATATCTCACTGTCAGTCCGTCAACATCAACCACCTCTAGCCCTCGTCTCACCTTCGTCACCATAGGCCTCGCCAGGTGTCACCAGAAGCCTCGTCAATTCATCAATCATCACCACGGCCCTCATCTTCGTTCTCTGAAGATGTTTATTTAAGAAATTGTTTATTTTGAACAGTGGATTGTGTGTTATTTACTTGTTGGTTTGTATTTTGAATAAGTTTTTCTTAGTTTCTTGAATTGAAAAACTTGGATTCTTGAGATGTTGTAAGTTTATTATTAAAAATAGTTTTTTTAAACATTTTCGGATATCCGATTTACTATCTGATCGGATATCCAAACTTCGGATATCCGAAATTTCGGATTCTGATTCGGATAGTAAAATCCACTATCCGAAAGGTCCGGATATCCAAAGTTCGGATATCCGAAACATTGAATATCCGGTTTTGAACACCCCTAGTAGCAGCCACTCCAGAAAAGATGTCCACCTAAAAAATGAAAAACTTAAAACAAATATAACTCATTTCCAGTCATGTGCAAAACATCCATGTACAAAATGAATTCTTACATTAAATTTTCAGTTGTGACCAAAATACCCCTCTCAAAAGAACTCTTTAACCACGCATAAAAGTATCCAAATTCTGCATAACATCAACAATTTTAGATTCTGAAGCAGCTAACATCTGCTGAGAAGCTGACTCAGCTTCCATCGGCATCTTGACTCTTAGTAAGAAGCCCCAAGGATTTCTAGTTTCGATCAAAAGCAAAAACTTTCACCTAAAAACTCAGACTACATTAAAGGAGTATTTGGAGTACATATATCATTCACTTGGCAGGTACCGACCTGCTTTAATGATATCCCTTTGACCTTCTTTCTCTTTACTTCTTGCGAAACAATAAATAATTTTAGGACGACAAACACCCTTATACCAAATCTTTTTCTTTAACAAAAAAGAGAGGAAACTTAAAGCAATACTTACCAAGCTTTATTACCTCAATTATCCACATCCAAAACCAGGTCCTCCAACATATACAGTAGACATGTTATTTATATGCATGAGGTAGTGAGGTCTTGTATGGCCGCATATAATCCAACGAAAAATATATACATGTTGAAGTTAAAGTTCATTATTATTAGTTAATTATTTAGACAACTTATGCATAGAATGCACGAGTTCTTGCAATTGATCAACAGAGTAGCCAATCTGATCCAGAAGCACACAAGCAAAAGTCATTGTATTTAGGATGACAAACTTTATTGTCAATAATCGTTCCTGCAACACGAAACAAAAGAACAAATTTAGATTTTGTTTCATTTGTTATTCAAAATCATAAATTTTTAAAAAATATTTTTAATTCGATATTAACCAGGGAGAATGTTGTAACTAGAGTTTCTTAGAAAAAAACTTGGTGTGATGAGTTTACACCATGATCTGCTCGAGCTCAACTTTAGAGACTCCTTATGTCACACGCCGACCAAAGGTTGCGAAACATGCCGGGGTGCAACGGATTGCTTAAGAACACTATGACACTATTTAATCAACTCATTAATTTCATAAATCAATACACAAAACATCTTGTTTGTACAAAAAAAATTTGAATACAAATAAACAAATATAAATTGTTTATTCGACTAACTACTTAGTGGTCTCAATACAAGCTACTTTCCTCAATTCTTCGTTCAAACAATTATTAAACCTGTAACATTGCATAAAATGAACTTTGTCAACACGAATGTTGGTGAGCACATTTCATAATTTTTGAGTTTAATAAATATATAATGAAATCAACAAACACGTATATGCAACAATAAATAATAGTACACAACTTGGATAAACAACTTGAAAATAAATAAATGTGGCTCTTTTCGAATCGGTAACAACCGATCATACTCGGAGAAACGAGGCACCTTTCTATATGGTAACAACCAAATATACTCGGAAAATGAGACCCTATTCTATTAGAACTTAACCTAAAATAGTTAGGGTCTTGGTATGATCATATTAATTGAGGCAAACCAACCGAAAGCGATAAACATGTTAGCAAGTAATCATATAGAGCATATAACACCAAATCGAACATTTATTTAAGTAACATATACTATAGAGTTTTGTGGTTTGAGACACAATGCATAAATCACTTGTCATTTTCAAAACATAAAGATGAAAACGGGGGATGAAAAGTACTCACATGAAAAAAATAACTTGAAGGGTTGTTTGTGGTAAACCGGGATAATAAGTTCAATGAGTGAGGTCTAGGTTAAAAGGGTTTCGGTTTAGAAGATGTTCCTGAAAGACTTTAAAGTAAAGTAAAATGACAAGTTAAATAATTAATTAAAGTTTGAGGTTTAAAATGTAAATACTTGAGAAATTAAAGTAATGGTTTTTGAAAAGTAAGTTTGCTCGAAATTGGGTCTTGGCATCCACTCATTAGTTTTACTTAACCTTTGTTAAGTAAATGTGTGGGGATTGGTTTAATGCTATAGTGCACGACCCCTTGTTAGATATACCAAAATGGGATTTTAACAAGTGTTCAGTTAGCCGGTTCGGGTCTTTGATAAATAGTAAAGTCCGAACCGACATTCGAAAGTGATAAATATCATGAGATAAATTATTTAAAACAAAGACTTAACTAATGTTAGAAGTTCTATTAATGGAGAAACTCTAAACATGTTGAGTCAAAGATTTGACATGAATTGACTCAAGAAAGATTGGAATCTTCTCAACACTCCCCAGAAATGGCTAAGTACGGAAACCGAGCACACTTGGACCTCCCAGCAAGGTTTTACTTGTCCTAGCAAGGTATTTTGCCTTTCGGGCAAGGTTATCTTCATGAAGTCTTCTTTAGTGTCAATCCGAGCAGGGTTCACTATGTCTAACAAGGTTGTTCTTCATAGCCAAGCAAGGTTTACTTCTGAGTAGGCTCTTGGCTAACCAAGCTTTTGAAGTCAAGTATTTGGAAGATCTAGCAAGATATTCTTTAATAAAAAGTGGTCCGAGCATGGTTGATGGAAGTTGATAAAGACTTATCTTAAGGACTTCATCGGGTAAGGTTCTACTCCGAGCAAGCTACAGTGTTACCAGCACACTTGTTTTGCTAATAAGTAATTCATTAACAAAGAGTTGAAAGGATCTCTGAAGAACAAGTTTGCTCATTAGATTATATCCGACAAAGTTTGATATGGTCAGGAAGATTGAAGTCTGCTAGCTGAGTATTTTCTAAGGAAAATGCTCTAAGTAAAGTCTACCCGGAGAACTGTTCACCAGCACACTTCAAAGTTACCAGGTCTACTCGATGAAGACAAAAGGCACAAAGCCTACCCGGAAGACCTGTTTTTACACTTAGTATAATTTTTAATATGTAATATAATTATGTACCTATCATTAGGGTCTCTAGAAGGAATGACAGCTGTCAGGAGGTAGGCCTATAAATAGAATGATCTAGGCACCCCTCCTACGGACGGATTTGCCACTTTACACTTTTCAGAAAACAATCGAATATTCCTGATTTGAGAGTGAAGGTTGTCCTAAGATGAGTACGAATATACATTCCATACAAGAAACCCTAATTGATTTACTTTTGTATGAAACCTTTCTATAAATGGAAATCTTTTGAGTGATTGTTTGTGTTTATTACATATATTAATCTTTAATCAACAATCATGTTTGTTTCTGATTCCGCCGTTAACAAACAGTTAATCTTACCAAAAATAACAACGTCATCAACTTTCTTATCGACACATTTATTGTGTGGTTGAGTGATCAATTTAAGGGACCGAAAAGTGGTATCAGAGCAGATTTGTTGCTTATTGCTAATTATTTGAAGATAAAGAATGACATGAGCTGAGTACTGTTCCACTGAATACTGACGTTAGCAACTTTGTTCTTTCTTCATTATTCCAGATCTGCAAATTTGGGTTACTTATTTTATTTGTTTTTTATTAAAGTTTGAATTTTTATTATTAGATCTTGCTCCAATCGAATCAGATACATCAGATCTGAAGAGCTTCTTGAGTTTTTGTAATGATTTTCGTCACATTTTACTTGTGATGATTTTCGTCACATTTGATGACGATTTGATGGGTTAATTTGTTGATTAAGTTATCGGGTTCTTGAGTTTTGATAAACCTTAGTTTAACCAATTTGTACTATGATTTGGTACATAAAATCAATACCATTATACTTGTGATGTGATTCCGACATCCTTGTGATCATTGATTTGGTCTTATATCGTCGATTATGATTGTATTGAATTCAGTTATGAAGGTTTGACTGTTTATGTTCTTGGTAATTTTGACCTTGACCATATTAGTCAAAGATTAAGCTTAAGGTTTGACTGTTTATGTTCTTGGAACTCATTCGTGTCCAATTCGTTATACAAATCACAAGAATCTGGATAACGACTCATAATTTATAAAGAATCAGATTTTCATTCGTTATTATTAAAGAATTAGACTATACTTCGCTAACTTTTATTAGTGATTCGTTGGACCTAATTCGTTAATTATTTACTTGATAGCAAAGTAGCTAATTCGCTATAAAGAATCACCAATTCGTTATAACGAATCAGAATATTTAACCAATTCGCTGATTCTCGGGTTTGTTTATACAGTGCAATGGCCGATAATATGGATCAAGATCCTCCCATTGTTTATCAACAACAACAACAACAAGAGGCACAAGATATTCCTTTATTGCCGTATGACAAAAGACACAACGTTTGTGCCTTTGCCGGTACGAATTTTGCTGACGAGGATGTATTTGGAGTGATGTTAGCATTCATACGTCGTTCACGCATTCATTATGCTATCACTGTGAATCCAGATGTTCGTTTCAGCATCGTTCACCAATTCTGGAATACTGCTCGTTATATGGAAACAGAGAACCACATTGATGTTGAGGTTAATGCGAGACCGGTTGTAGTATCCATTGAGACTGTTCGAAGGGTGCTGAGGTTTGATGACACTGTTGATGATCCGAGCGAGTACCACAAAGAGCTGATCAAAGGTTTGTTTGGACGGGTATTTTATTCTGGTAACCTTGATGAATCTATGTATAAAAAGGCATACGTGTGTCCTGCATACAAGTATTAACTACACGTTCTTATACACTGCCTTGGTGGACGGAAGGGAGGGTTTGTCGAATGCCGTATCATGCTTCAATCGGCATTCGTTGCTTTAAGGTTGAATAAGCCTTTCAACTTCTCTAAGATGATCTTAGATCATCTCAAAGAGAATTGTCTTACTGTGAAAGGATGCACTAAGTTCTTAATGTATCCTCAATTCATCCAACTGTTTGTTCAAGATGCTATTCGGGATTTGGTGATTGATCCAACACAAGTTGAGGATAAATTTACGTTGGATCACATGAAAGAGGATACTGTGAGAAGGATGAAGCAGTACCTTCAAGATCCTCCTCCACGTTTCAAAAGATTGATTGGGCATTTGGTGAATCCAGATTATGAATTGAGAAAGCCTATGAGATCTCAGATCCAAGGCTCAAATTAATACTTAACAGATCTATTTCATTGTTGCTATTGATTATATGTATTGATTGTTTATATATTAGTATTAGTTTATAGTATGTGTATGTATAATAATCAGAGTGAAGCTTGAGAGAAATTGGATAGAGTTTCGTTACGTTAATCTCCAAAACTTAATTTAACAGTGAACAGTGTTCACTATATATAGAAGACAGACCTAGTTCGTTTACATTCCATAATGAACTAGAGTCTACTTCGTTACATACATTTAATGAAATAAACTTAACGAATCACCCCCTGATTCGTTAAACATCCTTAACGAATTAGGAGTGATATAACTAAGATCTAGTTCGCTAAACATCCTTAGCGAACTAGACATTAAATTAGCGAACTATAAGATGAAATAATTGTTTATTACATTAAACAAAAACGACAAATACGTTAACAATAAATACAAAGACTCGAGACGCAAAACCGTGCACTAACAGACACCCCCCTCGTCTTGAGCTCTTTGTCTTTGTCTTTAATTTACTTGAAACGCTTAGACTGTCAGTCTCTGCAACTATGAATTCCGTTCTCATAGCATACACGCACAACGCGTTGGAACTGCATAGTCAGATCATAGTCTTCATTGCGCTCAAACAATATCTTATTCTTGTGTAGCCCGTTGTTGTCAGTCTCGGTTAAGTTAACTAGCCACATCGGATCGATGATCTTGATCAGCTTGGTCTTCAATCCTTTACCCAGGACAATGACTGCCTCGCCAGTACCATTTTCGTAGTACCAGCGGTTGAAAGATAAATAAATTCGTTGATTCATCGGCTTTACGGTCACACGCTTCATCGTCTTCGGCGGCAACTTTTTCCAACCTGTCCTTGGGTTGATCTCATCGAGAAGCTTTCGGATTGGAATCTGTGGCTTAAAAAATTTAAAACTGTGGTTGACCTCAAACAATAAATGCTGGTGAAACCACTTTTGCATGATGATTCCTCCCACGATTAATAAATGGACGATACACCAAAGTGCGCATATCCCATCTCGGTAGTGAGAGATGATCAGACATCCTTTCGTAGTACTGGACACCCTTCTCCCATTTAACAATGCATACCTTAAGTTCAGAATCAAACATCCAAGAAATAATATCACCTTGCACTTTCGACACGGTCTTGAATGTAGTCTTCTGGTTGGCTTTAGCACGTGCAGTAGCTTCTTCTTTATGTTCCTGATCCACGTATCGAAATGCATCAATAATATTACCAACTTTCTTATGACTGAACCATCTGGCAATGTCCTCATCAGTTGGATTCTCAAGCGAGTCAAATCTTGTATCAGCAACCTTCTTCCCTTTGGACGTCTTCTCAAGATGATCTTCTGCTTCTTTTACAGTTTTCTCATTAAATACAGGAGCACCTTGATCAACGTTTGTGTTTTGAAACAAGTCAGGATACTCCTCAGCAGTCACATCCTCCACCTCGACCTCCTCATTCTAATAAATAAATCCCGTACTCATCTCAACTGTAGGATCACTTAAGATCTCATCATCATTATTTACCTCAACATCAGGTTCAGTTTCTAACACGGTCATCTCATCTTCATTCAGACCAAGCAAGATAGCAATCTGCTCTTGTGTCAGCGACTTTTCCACAAACTGCCCCACATTTATCTCATCGGCATTCACCATACTTCTAACCATCCCTCACCATCAATAAAAATAACCGTATTGGCCTCAATCATCTCAATTGGTTTGGCAGCCGTTTAATCATGATAAACAATAGCCTGCTTGCTCGAATCATCAACAGAACTCGTACCCACACCAGAAGCTGGGTCCTGAGTTTCTTTAGTCTCACCACCAGCACCAGACTCATCCGGATCCTCATCATCATTCTTAAGCTTTTTCAGTGCCTCATCTTTGCATGTAAGTTGCAGAATAAGCTCCTCTTGTTCCTTGATTTTCACCCCTGAGACTCAAAAATCTCACGAAGGGCCTTTGTTTCTTTCTGACAGTAAGAAACATAGCTAAGCAGCTTCTTCTGATTCTCCATCATACTTTCTTGATTCATACGATCAGCAGAAATTTGATTTTCATACAAATGCAAGAGACTCAATACCATACTCATCTGCTGATCGTGCGGTGAAGCAGCAAAAGAAGGAGGAACTGGCTGAACTGGACCCATTGGTCGACTAAGCCTCAAAAATGAAATATCTGATGGAGGCATCATCATTGGTGTAGGAGGAATCACTGAAGTGGTAGTAGTCGGTCTTGGTATAGGAGATAAGACAGAATGCGGAATCATACAAAGTTGTGGATCCGACGTGAGCGTAGTCATCAAAGTAAGCTATGGGGTGCTAGTAGTAAGCGGCACCGCCGGGCGTTGAGGAATGGACGACCTTGGAGGTTAAACTCCAAACGAGATGCCAGCTCCAGCCGACACTCGACGCTTTGATGAACTTTCAGTTGCCAGCCCTTTACCCTTTCGTTTGCGTTCTCGTTGAGCAGCAATAGTACCAGCTAATGCAGCTTCAACTAAAGCTTGTTGTTCTTGAAGATCCGCATCACCTTGACCACCGTTACCACCATTACCTCCATCATCTCCATAATCACCATCATTGTTCCCACCTTTTCCTCCCTCACGCTCGGAACCTGAGTCATCATGGATCCAGCGATCCTCGGGAGGACATACATAATCAACATTTGCCGGATGACCAATCAATCTCTTGAATCTGGGAGGAGGAGATTGACGGTATGGTTTCAATCTTCTCATGGTGTCTGCCTTCATGTTGTCCAGAATAAACTTATCGTTCACATCATTCGGATCAAGCACCAAATCCCTGATAGCATCGTTGACAATTGGAAGAAACGCGGATATATCAAGAACTTTACGCGTCGTTTTCCAGGAATACAATTTTCTTTCATATGATCGAAAATCATTTCAGAAAAATTGTAACGTTTGTTCAGAACAAGTGCAACAAATGCCGATTGTAATGCAGCGCGACATTCTTCAAACCCAGCCTTACGTCCACCAAGGCAGTGAATAAGAACATGAAGTAAATACTTGTATTGGGGACACAAGTATGCCTTGTTATACATAGACGCAGTAAGACCACTAGCATAAAACAATCGTCTAAACAGTCCCTTGATCAGTTCTTTATCATATTCACTAGGATCATCAATAGTATCATCAAATTGTAACACTCTTCGAACTGTTTCAGCTGAGACGACAACTGTTTTGTTATTAACCACAGCAGAAATATGATCCTCAGCTTCTACATATTGAGCAGTGTTCCAGAATTGACGAACGATGCTGAATCTAATATCCGGATTAGCAGTAACAGCGTAATGGATACGAGAACGGCATATAAATGTCAGCATACCACCAAATACATCCTCATCAGGAAAGTTTGTATCAACGAATGCACACACATTATGCCGATGGTCATAAGGAAGTAAAGGAACTTCCTCCGCTAGTTGATCAGCATCTTGAACTTGTTGTGCATCCTGAACTTCTGGTGGTGCCTCAACAGGAGGATCTTGTTCCATGTTATCATCCATCAGTCTAAAAATAATGATAACGAGAATCAGTGAAATTCAATAATCATAACAAAAACATTTTTAAATTTATCATTTTTAACATTAATAAGAGAATTAAATTAATTTGAAAATTGAATTTAAATACGTCATTCGTTAAGGAAATAATCAGATTCGTTACAAAGTGTCTAACGAATCAGCTAAGTTGCTATCAAGAAAATTAGAAACGAATTAGAACTAGCGAATTACTAGTAAAAATAACGAATGAACCTCTAGTTCGTTATAAATTAACGAATTAAAATCTGATTCGTTATAAATTACAACTAATTCGTTATAATTGAACGATATCACATTTGATTCGTTATGGAAATGATTCGCATATTCTGGTTCATTTGAAATGCTTAACGAATTGGACACGAATGAGTTCCAATTCGCTAAGATTAACGAATGGTCAAGGTCTGACTTAGTCTTTGACTCCTCTGGTCAAGGTCAAAATTAATCAAGAACACAGAGAGTCAAACTTGCAAATTCAAGATCAATTCGTCCATAATTATCGATGGATATTCGAACAAATGACCAAACATGTCTCGGAAACCCATTGCGACTCAAAAAATAACGATTTGTGGATCCAAAACATAAACTAAAGTAATCAAAATTAGGGTTTTAAACAACGTATAAACCCTGGAAATAATCACCCATAATCAACCCAACAAACAGTATTCAAAAGTTAATTAAAGGGTACCATTGAACTCGGAAACCCATTCCGATGAACAAGATAACCAATTCCTGGTCCATTATAATGTAAAAATTAAGGTTCAAAGAAACCTTAAACCACGGTAATCAGATTCATATAATTACCCTATCAAAAGTGTGTGATATTTGACGAAAGTTACAAAGATATGATCGTCGTTACCTTACAAACACAAGGTATACTTAAATTACTGAAAATCAAAGACTGATAAATCTGGAAATATTTGGTAGAGTAACAATGTAAATAAGGAAGATGAAGAAGGTGTATAGGACGGTTCGTATGCACGCCGTCCTATATACATAGTTCTACATGCTTCCCAATGTACAAATCAAACTGATTCGTTAGAAATTTGAAATAACGAAGTAGCCGATTTGTTAAAATTAATATAATACGTGGCATGACGAATTAGATTCAATTCGCGTCTTGATTCGTTAAATACGCATAACGAACATGATATGTTTCGTTACAGAGTGCGGAAGCTAATTAGGGGACGAACTAGCATGTAGTTCGTTAAAAATACCTAATTTGTTATCCATGTCTAACGAATTAAGCTTTATTTAATTTTAACTTTAAATAAATTAAATCAATGAATTTTAAATATTAAAATAAATTAAGGAATTAATATATTTAAATAATTAACACTAACTTAAAAAGAATTATCAATAACCTTTATCTCGACCGTTTCACGTTTTGAAACCGATAACTTCAAATGAATTAAATAATCTTAATTGATATCAGAGCGCGTGGCTGCTCTCGATACATCGATTAAGGTATTTAAATTACTTAAATAATATGAAAGCATAAAATCTTTTTGTATTTTAATTTTTTTTGACATAAAACTAAATATCTACCAGAAAATTATCCGAAAGATAAAATATGAACAAGAAAATCTTTTTGTAGTTTTGAATAATTTTCAAAAGCAGTACATATTTTTGAATTTTTGTTGAGTTTGAGTAGAGAATCATATTGACCAAAATGTCTGTCCATCACAGCTTTATATTTCAGCAATATTGTGACTGGTGTTAAGTCGGTCATTGGTATTGTTATCCACTTAAATCTAATAGCAAACTTTCAAGAATTTTTGTGATATGATTAACGGTTCAATTAAAGAACAAAATATCAGAAACTATCAGCCTCTAATCTCGGTTCAAGCTTAATTTGATTTTTGCCATATCACCCCAACTTGACTTAAACCATTATATAGCTGATCAAAATTTGAATTTTATAAAGATTAATGAGCAATGCATTGAGTTTCTGTTACTATGAATGAATATGCACGAGTCCATCTGTCAGCTTACATACATTGTATCCCCTGGGGTCCGTTTATTAATGGTTTTGAGATGCGCGCAAGGGAGGAACAAAGTATGACTAACAGCGGATTTTGATCAAGTCAGTAATTTGTATTTGTACGAAGTACAACAGTGATCAAGTTTAATGACTTTGGGTTTGCTCTAAAATCGAGTGAAATATTCATACATATGAATACCTAGATGATTAAGCCGCATAAAGACTCATAGTATCCAGAACCTCAAAGTTTGTTATTTGCTTTATTTTATTTTTGGGTGATCAAACAAATATAAGGCTTGAGTATGATAGGTTATTACATTTCTGCCATCCTCACCGAGACTTTTGCTAGAGACTCACACCTCTTTCAATTTGGCATTTCTTTATGTTTATATCACATACTTTACTCTACTTGTTTGTTTTATGACCTACCAATGCACCAATGCAATTAAGCACACAGTCTTTTAAGCTTATTTCTTGCTGGATTTGGGATCAAGATAATCAATGTACTATCATTTTCTCTTTTTTCTTCAAAAACTCAAAATTTTGAGGAGAAGAAAACAAAAATAAAGATACATTTAATCACCCCAGTTAACTTAAATCTATAAATAAATGACTAACCTATCAATTCAACAAGTAAATAATAGGACCAAGACATGCAAGCTTGTTTCACAAACTTAAATAAATGACATAATTTTTTGAGAGAAAATAATCTAAAACGCATAACGAACGTCCCAACTACTTTCCATTATCAGGTGAATGGCTAACTCGATCATTTACAAATAAATGTCAGGACCAAACATATACGAGTACATGTCCTTCAAATTTGGGTAATTGACATACTTTTCAGCGAACGTATGCAAAAATCTTTTTTGTTTTCTCTATACATACCTTTAAAACACAATCTTTTTGACTTTTCATTTTCTTATAAAAATAAACTTCACAATCTTTTTGGATTTTCAGATTTTTCTGTACAAACTGAAAAACACAATCTTTTTGACTTTTCAAAATTTTTAAATGTTTTTGGGTTTTCAAAATATTTTAAGAAAAACAGTAAAGAAAACAAATCACAATTTTTGATTTTTCATAATTTTCTAATGTTTTTGGGTTTTAAAATTTTTAATGTTTTTGGGTTTTATCTATACAAACGAAAATCGCAATATTTTTGTATTTTCTAATTTATCACCCCCTAAAACCTAAAACCAAAATAATTTTAAAATAAAAGAAACAGAAAGAAAATATAGTCATCCCTGTTTCAGGATAGCAGCGAGGGTCTACAATCCATTTAAACCAAGCAAAAATTGAAAACGCGTTTTGTCAAAAGCTTTGGTAAATAGATCGGCTTTCTGAAAGTCAGTATGTACTTTCTCAAGTTCGATTAATTTCTTCTCAAAGCAATCCCGTATAAAATGATATCGAATTTCGATATGTTTTGTTTTTGAATGTTGTACGAGATTCTTTGTGATAGATATTGCAGCAGAATTATCAATCAAAATAGAAGTAGTAAGAAACTTCAAACCGTATTCGCGAAGATGTTGTTGTATCCACAAAACCTGGGAACAACAACTCGAGGCTGCAACATACTCAGCTTCAGCGGTTAAACTAGTATGAAAATTTAATTTAAATAACTAATTTTGAATATGTCATTCGGTAAGGAACTAATCTGATTCGCTAGAAAGTGTCAAACGAATCAGCTAAGTCGCTATCAAGTAAATTAGAAACGAATTAGAATTAGCGAAGTACTATTGAAAGATAACGAATTAATAATCAATTCGTTATGATTTAACGAATTTCCATCTGATCCGTTATGAAGATAAATTTCTATCCTAGTTCGTGTGAATAATTTAACGAATTGGACACAGATGAGTTCCAATTCGCTAAATATAACGAATGGTCAATCAATAACTTAATCTTTGACTTTACTCGGTCAAGGTAAAAATTAACCAAGAACATTCAAAGTCAAAATTGCAATTTGGAAATCAGTTACTCCATAAAATATCGATCAATAGCCAGACAAACGATCATATCAGTCTCGGAAACCTACAACGATGCAAATGGTATAGATTTGAGGATCCAACACATGATATAGGTTACTTAAGTTAGGGTTTAACCGGAGTATAAAACCCCGAAAATAACCACACACAATTAGCTCATCAATCAGTACTAAAAACAAGATTAAATATCACCATTGATCTCGGAAATCAATTTCGATCATAATGGTAACAGATTCAAGGTCCAATACAGCTTATAAGTTAAAGTTCAAAGGAACCTAAAACACCCGATAACAAAATCCTTATAATTAACCCATCACACCCATATAAGTTTTAACGAAAATCATAACGGTGAGATCCTCTTTACATTCGGATCACGAAAATATTATTAGATAGAGATATAATGAAGGTCAAGATTTCTAGGAAAAAATTGCGAGAGTAACAGTGTAAATAAGGAGGAAGAAGACGATGTATACGACGGTTCGTATACACGCCATCCTATATACACTGTAAACGAAAAGAAATCTTTGACATACAAACGAAATATATTGACCAAATTGCCAAATTGAACGATATCACATTTGATTGTAAAATATTTCAAGTATGCATAACTTAAAATAAAATATTTTAATAATATGTAAAAGATAAAAAGCAAAATCTTTTGATATTTTTGAAATTTTTGACATAAAACTAAAAATTTACCATAAAAAATTTAAAATGTAACATATTTTTGTGTTTTTGTATGATTTTTCAAAAGCAGTACATATTTCTTTTTTGGATTTTTGTTGAGTTTAAGCAGAGAATCATATTGACCAAATTACACTTTTATCACAGTTTTATATTTCAGCGATATTGTGACTGGTGTTAAGTTAGTCGTTGGTATTGTTGTCCACTTAAATCTAATAACAAACTTTCAAGTGTTTTTGTGATATGATTAACGGTTCGATTAGAGCACAGAATATCAGAAACTATCAGCCTCTAATCTCGGTTCAAGCATAATTTGATTTTTGCCATATCACCCCAAATTGACTTAAACCATTATATTGTTGATCAAAATCTGATTTTTATAGAAGTTAATGAGCAATATTATGAGTGAATATGCACTAGTTCATCTGTCGGCTTTGTATCCCCTGGGGTCCGTTTCTTAATGGTATTAAGACGCACGCAAGGGAGGAACATTGTATGACTAACAGCGGATTTTGATCAAGTCAGTAATTTAGATTGGTACGAAGTACAACAGTGATCAAATTTAATGACTTTAGGTTTTCTCTAAAAACGAGTGAAATATCCATGCATATGAATACCCACATGATTAAGCCGCATAAAGACTCACAGTGTCCAGAACCTCAAAGCTTGTTATTTGCTTTATTTTATTTTAGGGTGATCAAACAAGTATAAGGCTTGAGTATGACAGGTTATTACATTTCTGCCATCCTCACCGAGACTTTTCTAGAGACTAACACCTCTTTCAATTTGGCGTTTCTTTATGTTTATATCACATACTTTACTCTACTTGTTTGTTTTAAGACCTGCCAATGCACCAATGCAGTTAAGCACACAGTCTTTTAAGCTTATTTCTTGCTTGATTTGGAGTCAAGATAGTCAATGTACTATCATTTTCTCTTTTTGCTTCAAAAACTCAATATTTTGAGGAGCAGAAAACAAAAATAAAAATAAATTTAATCGCCCCAGTTAACTTAAGTCTATAAATAAATGGCTAACCTATCAATTCAACAAGTAAATAATAAGACCAAGACATGCAAGCATGCTTCACAAACTTAAATAACCGACATAATTTTCAGCGAGAAAATAATCTAAAATGCCTAACGAACGCCCCAACTACTTTCCATTATCAGGTGAATGGCAAACCTGATCATTTATAAGTAAACATCAGAACCAAACATGTACAAGTACATGTCCTTCAAATTTGGGTAATTGACATACTTTTCGGCGAACGTATGCACAAATCTTTTTGGTTTTTCTCTATACATACTTTAAAAACACAATCTTTTAGAATTTTCGGATTTTTCTGTTCAAACTGAAATCACAATCTTTTTGAATTTTCAAATTTTAAAATGTTTTTGGTTTTACAAAATATTTTAAAGAAAAAACATTAAAGAAAAGAAATCACAATATTTTTGACTTTTCTAAATTTTCAAATGTTTTTAGATTTTCAAAATATTTTAAAGAAAAACATTAAAGAAAAGAAATCACATTATTTTTTATTTTTCTAAATTTTCAAATGTTTTTGGATTTTCAAAATAATTAATGTTTTTTTTTGGGTTTTAACTATACAAACGAAAAGCACAATATTTTTGTATTTTCTAATTTTTCACCCCCTAAAACCAAAATAAATTTTAAAAGAAAAATGACAGAAAATAAAGATAGTCATCCTTGTTTAAGGATATCAGCGAGGGTTTTCAATCCATTTAAACCAAGAAAAAAATGAAAACGCGTTTTGTCAAAAGCTTTGGTAAAAAGATCGACTTTCTGAAAGTCAGTATGTACTTTCTCAAGGTCGATTAATTTCTTCTCAAAGCAATCCCATATAAAATGATATCAAATTTCGATATGTTTTGTCTTTGAATGTTGTACAGGATTCTTTGTGATAGAAATTGAAGCAGAATTATCAATCAAAATAGGAGTAGTAAGAAACTTCAAACCGTAGTCGCGAAGATGTTGTTGTATCCATAAAACCTGAGAACAGCAACTCGATGCGGCAACATACTCAGCTTCAGCGGTTGAAGTAGAGACCGTTGTCTGCTTCTTACACTGCCAGGAAACAAGCCAGTTTTCTAAAAATTGACATCCTGCCGTCGTTGATTTGAAGTTGATCTTGCAACCTCCATAGTCCGAGTCTGAGAAGGCAGTAAGCTCAAAGTTATCGTCCTTGGGGTACCACAACCCGATGTCTGGATTTCCCCTCAGATACAGAAGTATTCGTTTAACCGCAGCTAGGTGAGTCACTCGGGGACTTGCTTGAAACCTAGCACAAAGACAAACAACAAACATAATGTCGGGGAGAGAAGCCGTTAGATACATTAAAGAACCGATCATGGCACGATAGAGGGTAGGATCAACGGTATCCTCCAATTCATCCGGTGATAAATTGTGACCCACGGGAAGAGGAGTAGAAGGGATTTTTCCGGCAGATATCTTGAATCGGCTCAAGACATCATTCAGATACTTAGTGTGGTGAATAAAAAATTCCGTTTGCAGAATGTTGAACTTGCAACCCTAAAAAGAAATTCATCTCTCCCATCGAGCTCATTTCGAACTTCGTTTACATGGACTTCTCGAACTCCTTACACAATCTGAACTAGGAGAAGATCATCACCAACAGTCTTATGAAATAAAGTGTAGTCGACAATCCCTCTCTTGAAGCCGTTATCAGTCAGATGGTCGGCGAGCGTTCCATACCAAGCTCTCGGGGCTTGATGTAGACCATACAGAGCCTTGTTTAATCGGTAAACACAGTCAGGATAATCAGGATCTTCAAAACCAGGAGGCTGTAAAACAAACAATTCCTTATGTAGTTCACCATTGAGAAAAGCACTTTTAACATCCATTTGATAGACCTTGATATTCTTATAAGTAGCATACGCTAGAAAGATTCGAATAGACTCCAATCTTGCAACCGGAGCAAATACTTCAGTGTAGTCAATACCTTCTTGCTGATGAAAGACTTGCACCACTAATCATGCCTTGTTCCTTATGATCACACCATGATCTTCTTTCTTACATTTAAATACCCACTTAGTCGGAATAGCTTTGACTCTAGCAGGTTTGTCGATTAAATCCCAAACACCCAAACGTGCAAATTGCTGTAATTCTTCTTGCATAGCTTCTACCCAAGAAGGATCTTCAATTTCCTTACGAGCCGTCGTTGGCTCAACTTGAGATAGAAAGCAAGTGAATTTTGCAACATATACAATTCCAGAGGAATGTAAATCAGCATAAGCACACAATATGTTATTCTCACTTGAGGAAGCAACTTGATGACGTGTTTGAACTCCCACATCAAGTTCTCCAATGATATTCTCCTGTGGATGATATCAATGAATCTGAAGAGTGGGATTCTCAGGAACAACAACATTAATGTTCACCAAGTTCAGGAGATGAAACATTATCACTGTCAAGTTCAATAACAGGATCTTCAGCTTGATCATCATCGGATGAAGAAGTAGATACATTATCAACCTGAATATTATTACATTGATCTTCAGTTGGAGCAGAAATTGGAGCTTCAACATCATTAGAACTTGAAAATCTTGGAATAGCCAAATGGTCTTCAAAATATGCTCGAACCAGATCTTCATCGATGTGCTCAGTTGAAGGAGTAAATGAATTAAATAAGCCATCATAGTCAAACATCCAGTCGGGACCTTTCCCTTGAGGAGGAGGAGGAGTGTACTTTTGACAGTCCACATGATACCATTCCTCAACACAACCAGAAGTGAAATTAAAGACTCGTTTCTTTGGAGACGCATATCCCAAGAAATAACCTTCGATAGCTTTTTCTTCAAATTTACCTGTATCCTTCTTCAACATTGTACAAGGATACCCAAAAGGTTCCTAATACTTTAAGTTAGGCTTTCGATTGTTCAAAAGCTCGTAGCTTGTCTTCTTGAGTCGTTTAACAGTTAAAACCCAATTAAGCGTATAGCAAGCTGTATTCACCGCCTCATTCTAGAATTGGACGGGAAGCTTAGAATCAGCAAGCGTAGTTCTTGCAGCTTCAATCAAAGTTCTATTCTTTCGTTCAGCAACACCGTTTTTTTATGGTACATAGGGTGCACTGTATTCTCGATGAATTCCTTTCTGAATACAAAAGAAATCCAAAACAGTGTTCTTGAATTCAGTACCATTATCACTACGAATTCTCCTCACTTTGTGTTTGTATAGTGATTCGATCTTAGTGATAAGGTTTTGTACCAAAACAGGCGTTTGATCTTTCGAAATCATAAATAACACCCATGAGTATCTTGAATAATCATCAGTGACAACAAGAAAATACCAATCCCCAGAGATACTCGCACGATTCACAGGACCAAACATATCCATATGGAGTCGTTCAAGAAGAGTATCAATGGAATTTAATAACTTAGAAAGATGAGACTTTTTCTTCTGCTTGCCCTTCTTGCATGCAATGCAGTGGTCAGATAACTTAAAGTTCTTCAATGAGACACCCTCAACTAAGTCATTAGCCATTAAATAATTCATCTTTCGAACATGAATGTGACCCATTCTACGGTGCCATAGAATAGAGTCCTTCTTGGTTGCTTTGGTGACAAAACATGGTTCAATAGACGTTGATACTTTAGAACTCATATTTAAGATATAAATATCATTTTATCGTGGTGATCACATGACAACCATGTCCTCAGGTATCACATATCCCGGTTTCAAAATAAGACATTCTTTATTAGTAAAGACCGTAGTGTATTGCTTGTCACAGATTTGCGACACACTCAATAAATTATGATCTACCTTGTCACAGTAATTGACCTTTTCAAAAGTAATGTGACCATTTGTAACTTCACCCTCTTGTGTGATCATGCCCCTCAGAATTCCCAGCAAACGCTACATAACCCCCTTGAATATTTCTTACGTTGGTCAATAGGTTGAGATTTCCAGTGATATGACGAGAACATCCACCATTATCCAGTTTTCTCCAAACACAGTCTTGGATGTACCCTACACACAAAGTAAAAGTGATCAGTTCAAAAAGGCAGCCCAGACCTTAGTCTTGGGCACCTTTGGGTTTTCTCTTTGATCATTAATTTGAACAGATTTCAACTGTTGTTCAGCAACTTGAGAATATGTTGCCGGCTTCCTAGACTTTCGTCTTAGATAAGCAGCTTGAACAATGTTTGAAATTGTGTTCCTACATATGTGCTCAGTTCGAACGAATTTTGGTTTCATATGACCATGAGTTTCATTCACATGAATTACTTTACGAGGATGAACGTTTGAAAAAATGATATGTGTATCATCCTTACATGACACAGGTCGCTTCAAGATCTCCTTTTCATAGGAACCGGTTTTGAATGGTCCTTGAAAAAAGTATGGAGATTTTGAGTTTTCTGTTGACCACAGTTTCTCACTACATGACCTTGTTGACAACACAAAAAACAACTTCGCATGTTAACATGACCATGTTGAGGTCTGGCAGAAACATATGCAACCGAAGGTTGATAACTTAAATTTTCAGTGAAATGTTTGGCCAAATAATCAGAAGTAACAGACTTCTTTTTCATATAAAAGTCAAGATTAGAACAATTGGAAAAATTTTCAATGAATTTGTTCCTGTTGATTTAACAAACTGAACCTTTTTAGCTTGTTTCAACAATTGTTTTGCTTTAAATACCGGGTCTGATGAATTTGATGTTTTGGCACAAACTTATTGACGTTCCAACTCTTTCAACTTGTCAGTTTCATTGTAAAAGACACTCTCAATTAGTTCTGGTTTAATGATACTAATCGGAATATCTTTTTCAGTGAACATTGTGTCCATACCCTTCAACTTAAAAACTCTAGCAGATGATGGCTTAGAACTAGGAGGATTAAAGAAACGCATCAAGTCCTCATCAGAAATTTTCGGTTTTTCTGACTTCTTTGCCCTCACAGGTTTAACTTTCACTTGTTCTTTCTTTGTCACATGAGGCTTATGTGAACCATACACAACTTCCTCAAATTCATGAGGCTCGCAAAGAAAATGATTAGAACTAGGATTGTTCTTATTCTTGTGTATAACCTCTGGTTCAAACACATCCTCAATAATTACTTTGTCAACATTTTCAACAAAGACTTTGTTGCATTCAACATGAGGTTTTTGAGGAGCAAATTGGGTTTTAACAGTTTCAGTTTTAACAGGTTTAGCATTTTCTGAAATCACAGGTTCTTTCACAATTACCACGTCTTCTCGTTTAGCAAAATGATTAATTTTATAGTCATTGTGAAAAGGTGGCGGAATTTCAACAAAACCGATGCCTTTCTTTGAATCCTTTTTATTTCCAGATACTTCAATAATTTCATTCAACAAGAAAGAAGAGTTTCGAAATTTACCCAATTTGTTCTTCAACTCAAGAACCTCATTCTCAAGCTCGGTTATCTATGATCTATGTTTCAAGATTTCTTGAAACTTTTAGTCATTAATAGTCATTTTCACAGATAACTCAGCCTTGAGATCATGGTTACTTGTCGACAATGCTTCAATCTTCTCACGAGATCTCATTTGAGATTCAAGAGCTTGTCGATAAGTATCCTTTAGTGAAGCAATTTCTCTCGCTAAATTATCATTATGATTCTTTAAAGATTCTAACTTAGGTTTGTTAGATTCACATTCAACACACGTTACTTTTACAGATGAAGTAGCAGAGATAGAATGCCTAACCTCATTGATCTTAGCCATGCAAGCAAACACAGTTGTAGGCTTATCATTGGAGTCGTCTGAATCAGATCCAAAATCATTGTCAGAGGACAACTCACTACCACTAGCATCTTGAAAGTCTTTAGTCAGCCCAAACATAGCCAAACTAGCTTGATTGTCATTGCACAGTAGTCGTTGTGACCAATCATTTCCATCAGCTAACATTGCTTGTGACCCAGAAGTAGACAGTTTCTTTTCAGCATCATTACCTCGTGGTGTTGAAGAATTTTGATTTTGACCACGAGGACCAGTATACTCCTTTTTCAGTTTGTCACACTCTTTAGCAAAATGCCCGAACTCTTAACAATTGTAACATTTCATTTTTAATTTGTCAAACCCCAATTTCTTGTTCAAATCCGGAAGATATTTGCCAGTCCTTTGCATGAATATTTTAACCTTATGAACGATCATTGCCATGTTCCACTTATCTCTAAATCATCTGGATCAATCTGATCATTATCCTTATCAGTCAGATCACTTGTGGCTATCTTACTACTCACCAAGTTTTCATATGAGGACATGAAAGCTGTTAGAAAAGAAAAATTATGTTCAGCTTCCTTCATTTGGACAATAGGTTGTGAAGCAAATGGATTAGTAGTAGATGTATTTCCAGATCCAACAGAAACACCAGGTGATCCCAAATTACCAGCTGTGTAAAAACATGCTCTAGGATCATTATAAACTGTTTTTTTTCACCTGCATGCTGTGTGAGAAAAGAAGTGATAGGAGAAATGGTCGAACTTAGAGGCATACCACCACCATAGAAAGCAGGATCTTGACTATCCTTGGAGGATTTCTGACACTTAAGATCATATTCCCTTGCTTCAATCATTTGCAAGAATTCAGTGGTAGCCAAGTCTTCATTCCCAAAGTAGTTATTTTCTTTTAAAACCATTAGGAATGTTGAATAAGAACTTGGTAATGCAATCTTAATCGTGTCAATCTTGTCAACCTCAGAAGTTTCCAATCCCATTTTATCCAACTCAACAATCAAGTGATTCAACCTAGTAGTCATCTCTTCTACTGTTTCTTCTTTTAACAAATTAAAGTTTTGAAATTGAAACTTAAGCATTACCTTCTTACTCTTAGTTGTATTTCCTATACTCCTCATACGAATATGTTGAAATAAGGAAGCACAGATCTTTATGCTACCCACTTGGTGAAAGATGTGTTCGGGTGAAGCCATAATAAGAGTAGAATAAGCTTTTGTTTCAACCTCTAATGCTTTCTTCTCTTCTTGTGAATATTGAGAAATAGCTTTAGGAGTAAAACCAATAGTGTCATCTCCAATCATTGAAACAGTATATACCTCATCTAAGCAATACGAGCAATCAGGATGAACAGAACCCAAATGAGCATGAAAACAGGGGTTCCCATTTAGCAAAGTCGCTAAATTTCATCAACCTTGGACATTTCGAATGTTAGTCTATTTCAGTATCAAGTTGCAACATTTATTGCATTAACATATTCTGTGAAGCTAGTGCATACATACCAGCCGTGGTTGATAAATGATACATTTCAAACTCTAAGGATTAGAATTGAAAATTTAAATTAACGAATGGTGAACAGTAAGGATAACGAACTATGAACTGTTATAGCGAACTGTGAACAGTAATTAGCGAACCACAACTTAACGAAGTAACGAGTGATGAGGTAACGAATCAGAATTGACGTTAACGAATTGATCAACGAATCAGATGGTCAACAAACAAATTAGCTAAACGAATCACTAAGGATGAGCTTAACGAATCAGAAAGTTATTCTTAACGAATCATTGAGAAAGGCTTAGCAAATTAGATAATGAACCGGCTACAGTTGATAAAGAATCAACTTATAGCGGATGAGGTAGTTACAACGGTTGTAACAAACCTCTGACAACAAATTCCACATGGCAAAAGTTGTTATAAAACAGTTTCCAATGTATGACACGTGTCACACGAATCAGTTGGCACGAATCAGACGTAGCAACAACTGGTTCACGAATCAATCAAAACTCGTAATGAATTCTCTTAAAAGATTAACGAATTAAGCGGAATAATTAATGAAGCGGACTTAAATGTTAACGAATTGGACGTAAAGGTTAACGAATTGATTTGAATCTTCAAATCTTTAAACCTTCAAACATATTTTTCCAGATTTCCGGAAATGGAAGAACACAAACCTAGAACATGAAATTTGTAATACTCACTTGATACGCAACCAAATCATTCAAGTAAGATACAAAAACAATCGGTAACACAACTCGAATCCAAGTCTCACCATCTCGTACACTCAATTACCTTAAATCAAAATCAATCTGACCAAAAACCAATCCCCTGTTTCTCGGTCAAACCAAAACAATACGATTTAATTCAAACTCAATCCAAAATCCAATTCCTTCTTACCAAAGTTATCCAATACCTTAACAACCTCAGATCCAATCCAATTGAGCCATAATCAATCCAAATCAAGCTCAAATTGAATCAAATTCAAACCGTAGTCAAACTTATACCAAAATTAACACTAAATCAGTCCAAATTACAATTAAACACACGAATCAAGAGAAATCGAACGACCGAAAACTCTGATACCACTTGAGAAAGCCTGTGAGATCTCATATCCAAGGCTCAAATTAATACTTTATAGATCTAGTTCATTGTTGCTATTGATTATATGTATTGATTGTTTATATATTAGTATTAGTTTATAGTATGTGTATGTATAATATTAGATTCAATAATTAGAGTGAAGCTTGAGAGAAATTGGACAGAGTTTTGTTACGTTAATCTCCAAAACTTATTTTAACAGTGAACAATGTTCACTATATATAGAAGATAGACCTAGTTCGTTAACATTCCATAACGAACTAGAGTCTACTTCGTTACATACATTTAATGAAATAAACTTAACGAATCACCCCCTGATTCGTTAAACATCCTTAATGAATTAGGAGTGATATAACTTAGATCTATTTCGCTAAACATCCTTAGCTAACTATAAGATGAAATAATTGTTTATTTTATTAAACAAAAACGACAAATAAGTTAACAATAAATACAAAGACTCGAGACACAAAAACGTGCACTAACATGAATGTTCTCCTAATGATCGTTGGATCCACGATGACTCAGATTCTGAGCAAGAGAAAGGACCAGATGGGAGCGATGGTGATGATAATGATGGTGATGATAGTGGTAATCCAGCTCAACGCACCATGTTGAGGGTGAGGCAACTGTTGACGAAGCTGCTGAACGTAAAAGGAAAGGGAAAGCGGTGGCAGGTGAAGGGTCCTCAAAGCGTCAAGTGACTACTGGAGCGAGTATTTCAATTGGAGTTCAACCTCCAAGGTCGTCTATTCCTCAAAGACCGGCGGTGCCGCTTACTACTAGCACCCCGGAACTCACATTGACGACTACACTCACATCTGATCCTAGGCTTGGTATGATTCCTCAATCTGTTCTATCTACTCTGCCAAGACCTACGACTGCTACCTCGGTGGTTTCTCCTACACCAATGATGATGGCTTCACCACCGATGGATGTTTCATTTCTGAGGCTTAACCGACCTCAAGGTCCTATTCAACCAATCCCTTCTTCATTTCTTGCAATGTCTCATGATAAACAAATGAATATGGTTTTGTGTTTACTCCATTTGTATGAAAAATCAAATGTTTGCTGACCGAATGACTCAAGAACGTATGTTGGAGAACCAAAAGAAGCTGGTGAGTTATGTATCCTTCTGCCAAAAGGAGACAAAAGCCCTCCATGAGATTGTTGAGTCTCAGGGGGTGAAAATAAAAGAACAAAGAGGATCATATCTTGCAGCTAACTTGCAAGGACGATGAACTAAAGAAGCATAAAAAGGATGATGAAGATCCAGACGCTTTGGGTACTGAAGGAAGTGAGCCTAAACAAACTCACGGCTCGTCTTCTGGTGCTGGTACAAGTGTAGTTGGTGATTCGGAAAAGCAGATAATTGTTCATCATGATTATGCAGCTGCTACACCCATTGAGATGATCAAGGCTAATACCGTTATATTTGTTGATGGTACGAGGGTGGTTAGAAGTATTGTTAATGCAGATGAGATTAAAGTGGGACAGTCTGTTGAGAGCCATAACACGAGAGCAGATTTCTATTCTGCTTGGTCTAAATGATGATGAGTTAACCGTGTCAGAGGCCGAGGACGATGTGGAGGTTGAGAACGATGAAGAGATCTTAAATGATCCAAATATTCAGATGAATACTGAGTTTATTTATGAAGATGAGGAGGTGGAGATTGAGGATGTCACGGATGAGGAATACCCTGATATGTTTCAACGAACAAATGTTGATCAGGTTGCTCCGGTATTTACTGAGGAAACCGTCAAAACAGCCGAGGATCAGTTGGAGAAGAAATCAAAGGGCAAGAATGTTGTTGATACAAGATTTGATTCAAAGATTGATTCGTCTGTTGAAGATATTCGAGGCTGGTTCGCTTACAGAGATAAGAAAGCTCGTAAGATTATTGATGCATTCAGATACGCTGATCAAGAACTAAAAGTGGAAGCCATTGCACGTGCCAAAGCCAATCAGATGACTTCTTTCAAGGCCGTGTCTAAAGTTAAAGGTGATATTATTTCATGGCTTTTCGATTAAGAATTGAAAGTTTTTATTATCAAATGGGAGAACGGTGTTTAGTATTACGAAAGGATGATTAACGTTCTCTCATTGCCAAGATGGGACGTACGTACTCTTGCGTATCGTGCTTTATTAACCGTGGTGGGAATCACCGAGTAAGTTGGTTTCACCAACATCGGTTGCTTGAGGTGAACCACGTATTCAAATACTTTAAGCCGCAGATCCCAATCTGTAAGCGTATTGATGAGATCGATCCAAGGACAGGTTGGAGGAATTTGGTACTTAAAGAAAATCCTCCAAAGACGATGAAGCGGGTAACGGTCAAGACGCTGAATTAGCATAGGTATTTAACTTTCAACTGTTGGTACTATGACAACCGAACTGGCTAGGCCGTTATTGTGTTGGATAAAGACTTAAAGACCGAGTTGATAAAGATCATTGATCCGATGTGGCTCGTGAACTTGACAGAGACCGACAATGACCTACTATTCAAGAATAAGATATTAATCGAGCGTCATGAAGACTATGACCGAGCAACAAAATTTCAACGCGTTGTTCGTGTGCGTCATGAACATGGTTTTTACAGCTGTAGAGATTGGCAGACCAAACGCTTCAAGTAATTTAAAGACAAAGAGCTCAAGACGAGGGGGTGTCTGTTAGTACACGGTTTTGCATCTCGAGTCTTTGTAATTATCGTTTTGTAGTTATCGTTTAATTTATGTAAAAGTTATTTATTATTAAACTAAGTTAGTTCGTTAAGGATGTTTAACGAACTAGACCATCAGTTAAGTTCCTTCTGATTCGTTAAGGATGTTTAACGAATCAGGGGGTGATTCGTTAGTGTTTACTATTTAATGTAATGTAATGTAATGAAGCAGGATGCTAGTTCGTTACGGAATGTGTAACGAACTAGACCTTTCTTCTATATATAGTGGGTTTCTCCACAGATTAATTGATGTTTTTGAGTTACTGATTGAACCTCTATCCAGATTTCCTCTCAATAAAAGCTTCACATATTTAATCTATTCCATATAATATATACACCTATATACAACTAATACTAATAACATAACATATAATCTATAATAGTAATCATGAACTAGATCCGTTAATCATTAATTAATCTTTAGATATGAGATCTGAAGGTTTAACATATGTATAATGTATGAATGAAATGTATGTATGTTATGAATGAATGTAAGAGATGGCTAGGTACAGAAGAAAGGGACTGAGCCATAATAATACTCAAGGTAGAAAGGGACTGAGCCCTAATAATACTCTCAAGGCAGAAAACGGACCGAGCCCTTTATAAATATCGAGGCAGAAAGGGACTGAGCCCTAATAATACTCAAGGCAGAAAAAGGGACCGGACCCTAATAATATCAGAGGCAAAATAGAATAATGTAAAGTAGAATTTAAAATAAAGTATGAAGGTAAGTATGTATATTATGAACAAAGTATGGGAATATGAAGTATGTATGAAAGTATGTAGTTATGAATGGGTTGTATGTTGTATGATTAACTAGAACTCACTCAGCGTAGCTAACTTTTAGTATGCAGCAGGTGAGTAGAGTGAGACAGATGGCTTGAGCGGAGGCACGTGGCAGAAGAATAAGAGACTGGCATCCGAAGACTCAAGACTTTTTATAACTTATGTTTTTTATTTGAAAGACAATATGTTTGATAAGACAAAGTTGAGGATTAATGGGTAATGTTTTATGAATGTTTAATATTCCGTGAATGTTTTTATTAATTATGATGATTAGAACTGTGTTAATGAGTAAATCCAACGTCCAAGACTGAAAAATATGTGGGGTTTCCCTCTTATACAGGCGCGTTTTGCGATCGCGTTTCGGTCTCTCGCTTTAACAAACCCGCTACTACAAGTGACTTAAAGTTTCTCGTTAGCTTATTATTGGTATTAATGATTTATTAACGATCGTCACCCTGTTTCGGTTCCGTGTTACTCCGAAATTACTAAAAGTAGTGTAGTTTTTTCGAAAAACAACTCATCCAAACTTATGGTGTCTATTCGATTTATTTTATCTAAATAAAAAAACTTCAAATGCGGAGATATATCAACTTTTACAAGCTCATCGGTATATGTGCTTTAACGATCGTGTCCGAAAATCCTAATGTGCATTTTCCCGCTTCGTTATAACTCAGAATTGAGCCACGTTTTCGTCTCACTCTCGGTTTTTGATTCTCTAAAATATTCAAATGAATTCACCCCTAGACACTTTCTCGAATGTCTAGTTGAATATTCACACGTTTAACCGAATACGTTCGTTTCTCCGTTATTTATCACCGAAATTTCTTTGTTTTGTCCCACTTCTCACGTGTTTTGCAATGTATGTATTCCCTTAATTGTTAGCTTAAAATACTATATTTAACTTATGGGTCTTAGTCTTGACATAATCTAGCCTAAACACGTCTTAATCTCGTGTATGATATATAATAATACTTTTTATTTTGCCGGGTATCACATTTATGGTCAAAAAAACATATGTTTCTGATTTGTAAGCATGTTTAGCATCCTAAAATGTTTTTGTAAAATTTGAAAGGGTTTTGATGATTAAACATTATTTTTCTTGATTAACTCTTGTTTAATGTTTATAAAATTATTAAAATTTATCAAAATCAAAGGGTTACCTCAAGATTTGCTATTTCTGGAAATGGATGGAGTTGGGTCAGCTGATGAGAATGAGAAAATATCTTTTGTGTGTGTTTAGAAGACTTTAGAGTGAATAAAACATACGGGGGGGGGGGGGGGGGTGGACCCCTTTTTGGCCGCCACAAGTCAAGGGGGGACCACGGGCCCCTCTTTTGGCCCCAATTGCCTCTTTTGGGTTGCCCGAAGTTCAATCTCGGTTCCAATTTTAGTTCGGGTTCAGTTATTCACGAGAAAAATAGTTCGGGTTCAATAAAAATCGAAAAAACGAGTGTAACGAGTGTTTTTTTGGCGAAATTTTGTAAATTAAGAAAACCGTACTGACTCGTTGTAAAAATTCAAAATATTATCATGGATTGCTTAAAATATCTTATATAAGTGTTCTTTAAGTCGTTTTCAGCTTGACTGATGATACAACGCTTGTTTTGGTATTAACGATCTCGTTTAAATTCACAGCGTATTGTTTAACGAAACTCTTTTCGTTTAAATGGTTTCATACATACTGGGGTCTTATTAACATATTAGCAACTATAATGTATATATCACTCATATTTAACCCTATTTTATCAATCAAAATTACAGTTTCCCCAGAAATTACAACTTCTTCAGTTTCACCTCCAGCTTCAACTGTTTTGTCACTAAGCACATTAGTCAATTCATCATCATTCACAACATTTTGAACTAAATCATCATCAATAATCTTCTTAATCACATTCTCAACAATCATGTCATCATTCACCTCTGCCTCATCATTCACTTCAACCTCAGCGTCATGCATATTCACCTCAAAATCAATATTCATATCAGCAACATTTTCATATTCATATAATTTGGGATGTATCGGTGGGCTCAGCTCTTTAGCTGGTATAGACAGTACATGTTTTACTTTAATTGAATCTTAATGTATTTGAAATTTAGTGGGATACATTATAATATTTTTGGGATGAAAGCCTGGGCCATACTCTAGCCTGATGTGATATGATTGCTAGATTTTTATGAAAATCTGAATGCTGAAATAGGATGCTTGGGTAGGTTTAACGTTAGGATATACTAGTTAGCCCATGATATAAACATAAAAAACATAATTCTAGTTTTAGTGGCAGACACTTCATAGTTGTATGGTTTTATAACCTTAAATCCTGTATTGATGGGATGCTCCAGGGTTCGGAGACTTTGGGTCTGCATACGGTATATCATCTGGGTATTCACATCGCCTAAGTCGATTTGTGAATATTTAATTAAGCTAAATATAGCAAACCCGTAATTTATTGCCAAATCATAAGTCATAAAACTTGATCACTCGTGCTTTAAAGTACAAATTACATTACTAACTTGATCAAACCACGTTGTTAACCATATGTGGTCTCCTAGCTAGCGTCTTATTACCATTAAGAAACGGACCACAAGGCTCACGTCATATGTAAACCGACAGATGAATTCATGTATATTCACCGTTGGTGATGGTCCTGATGTTTTGTTTGATAACGGGGGTATGCCATGTAGTGGGGAACGCTAGCTAGTTAGTTCTTAATTGCACTTAATCAAGTATTTAAGTGGCTGCCTAGTAAACCTTAATGTTTAAACCTAGGTGGATAAACAGCATCCTTGATCGTCTCACTTTTTCTTAAATGTTATATTCTGTTTTATTCAAATAGATATGATGTTTAAGTCAACTTGGGGTGGTTCCGGGTCGGTAAAACCTAGCAAAAGAAAAGTAATATATTTATTAATTTTGGCATCCACTAGTTCATATAAACTTAAAAACCGTCACATGTTATTTGTCTCGTTGCATATGGAAAAGGCATTTTTGATAATGTTTTTGAATATTGAAAAAAAAATAAAGAGTTGAGTTGCTAATATGTATCGGTTATGATCTTGTGCATACTTATTTTTCATGGACGAGAAAGGTTTAAGTGTGGGAATGTTTGATGTGCGGTGAAACACACATATTTATTTGCTTGTTTTTATGTAATTTATTCTCTTAAACGTTAACGAATATCATTTGTTCTTGCGTGAATTTACATGTTTTCATATGATATAGGTTCCTTGTTGAAGGGTGTTAGAAAACGAGTTAAATGGAGAAATAATCAGCTAAAACGGAGATCAGATGAAGCCGGTATGCACGTACGAAGATAAACGAGTCAGAAAACAAAGAAACGGAGACCTAGAGACCTGGCCGCGCTACGCGAACAGGTCAGGCCTATGTGCCCACAGATGGCAGAGCCCCATGGTGTCCTTATGCTGCCCAAATTCCTCTAGCCCGACTGTTTTATCCTTTAGTGGGCCTGGTTGGACCGGGTTTAACCTAGTTTAACTTGTTTAGCATGTTTAGAGATCTATTTAAGGATAATAAGCTCTATGAATGAAATTTGATCATCTATTCAGCCACCACACCTGTTTTAGGGGAAAAATCATGGAGGAGGAGCTTCCGGATTGGAGTTTCATCAACCGGTTGTTGGTTTTGCTTACGTTAACGTTTCTGAGTTCGTTTTGAGTTTCAGACTTTGAAACAAGTTCTAATCAGTTTGTAATGGATACTTTGAGCTTAATTATGATTATTATCTGATGTTCATTCATTATGGTTGCCTAAACATGTTTTAATCTCCTAGGTTTGATGTTTAACGGTTACTTTTAACTAGTCTAGGGTGCTTAACAAGTGGTTGATTGTTCATCTATTGTAAAGTTCATATTCGTGATATTATTCCATGTTTACCTGCTGCCATAGATATATCTCATGTTGCATATGCCCCATGTGGTTGATTATTGCATGAATTAGTTTCATGTAGGCGTTAATTGCATGTTTCGGTTAATACTTTGTGTGTTGATTGATTGTGGTAGGCATACCATTAGGGTTTGTGTTTCTTGGATCATTAAAGTCAGTGAGTTCACCACCTTGGAGTTAGACCAAGACCTTAGGTGTCATCTTATCTTGCTAGTTAGTTGATCGTGTTAGTCGTTGCGAGACCACGTGCGGTTTTCCCATTGTCGGCTAGGTTAAGTTTGTAAGTTGAGTTATTTTATCCTTAGTATTGAATTACCCCTCTTCTCCTAGGTTTCTAATAGCTCGAGCCTTAATGAGATCTGTAACTTAGACATGGACCAAGTGATGAGTTATTAGGGTACGTATATTAACATCCATGAATTAAAAGCTATCTAGACGTCGTTAGGGTTTTTTGGTAACACTGACCGTAGGGACCCAGTTGCCTTGACCTCAACTATGTTAGCCCATCTTTGGAACTCTGGTTTCAACCTAGCACCCGTCTCATCTTACAACCGTTAAGTCATCTTACCTAGGTGATTCATTTTCTTATTATTGTTAGTGACGTTAAGTTTCACCGTTAGTTGAGTTAAATTAGTTAAGTTAGTTTTAAATAAATAAGATAAAGAAATATATTATTTCGGGCTGGACATAGATTAGGGTTAACTATCTGAGCCGTTCTCACGAGTCTTTGTGTTTGACATCCGGACTTCCATTAGACTGTGCTGCTACGCGACTGGTACACTTGCCGTTTATGTGAAGCTTAGTTAGGATTGTTTGGTTTTATAAATATAAGACTTAGTGTTGAATTGCGAGAATTAGTTATTAATATTTATATATAGCTTTTCGCGCATCACCAACAGGCTTGTGTATGACTGAGTAGTTACTTTTCTGCCTATCATTCAGAGAGATTTATCTTGAAACATGCATATTTCAACAATGTATCTCCACATTAAGTGTTGCATTTCATTATGTTTATATCACCTCAGTTTTTACACATCATGGACAACTACCATACATATCAATGACTGCTCTAAAAGTCTTTGCACTAATAGTCTTTTCAGCCTATTAAATCCATATGATTGGTATAAATAATCAATCTACTATCATTTCCCATAAGGTTGGATCAATATTCATTGAAAAACCTTTTAAGCTTCTATAAAGCTTGAACTGAATAATCTTATTATGTCTCAACACCATTAACTTGCTCAGTTTGTAAAAAAAATCATTTACTTTTGAAAACTTCTTTGAAAAATGTTCATTTTAGCACACAAGTTTGAAATCAAAGCAAAGTTTTGACACAAGCAAATTATAACACAGTCAAACATAATCAGAAATGAAAGGTATGCATTAAAAACAATAAGATTAACATAAAGTTCTAATCAAGATAAATCATGCAATGTCTATCATGTCCTTAGCACATAATCATTTCAGATCATCAATTCATGAACAAGATATCATATAAGCATGTAGATAAGTATTTCAAAGCAGAGTTAGTCACACTAATAATATTATGATGATCAATCATAGAAACATATCTAAGTATCACAGATACCTAAGTCAGACATTTTGAAATAAGCACAATTTAAACATAACAGTTTCACATATTCAGACACAAAACACAAATTACTCACTCATGACCTTTTATCAGATAGTCAGTTAGCACATTGAGGATATATCATCAATCAAACTTCATCAGAGTTGATCACACCTAAAGCTTTTAATAGAAAGTGAAATCTTGTTTTTTCTAGTGGCTTGGTGAACAAATCAGCCAAGTTGTCACTAGTGTCAACTCTTTTCATTTCTATTAGACCTTTCTCATTGCAATCTCTGATAAAATGGTGTCTGATTTCAATATGCTTTGTCTTTGAGTGTTGGACTGGATTCTTAACTATAGATAGTGCAGCAATATTAAAAATGAAAATATGAGTGTTCAAGTAATTCAGACCATAGTCGAGCAGTTGATTCCGAATCCAGAGAACTTGAGCATAGCAAGCAGAGGAAACAAAGTACTCAGCTTCAGCAGTGGAGATTGAAACAGTTGTTTACTTCTTGCATTGCCATGATACCAGCCTGTCTCCAAGAATTGACAACCAACTGATGTAGACTTTTGGCTCATATTAAATTCATCATAATCACTATCTATATAGGAAACTATATCAAAAGCATTGTTCTTGGGATACCAAATACCCAAGTCAGGCTTTCCTTTTAGATATCTAAAGATTATCTTGACAGTAGTCATGTGAGAAACTTTATGATTTGCTTGGAATTTTGCACACGCATATAAAATGAACATAATGTCTGGTCTTGAAGAAGTCGGGTACATAAGTGATCCAATCTTAGCTCTATATTCATGTTGATCTACAGTCTCCCCTTTTTCATAAGCTACCATCTTCTCATGTGTGTCCATTGGAGTAGAAGTAGTCTTCAAGTCTTGGCATTTGAGCTTGTTTAAGATGTCTTGTACATACTTGGATTGACAGATGAATATTCCATCCATCTTTTGTTGAACATGTAATCCAAGAAATATATCCATCTCTCCCATAGAGCTCATGAAATATTTAGACTTCATTACTTCTTCAAACTCTAAACACATATGTTCATTTGTAGATCCGAAGATGATTTTTTTCAACATACACTTGAACTAGAAGCAAATCTCTTCCTCATTTTTTGTAGAAGATGATTAGAAAACTCATCATACCAAGCAGATGATTAGACAACTCATCATACCAAGCTTTTGGAGCTTGATGTAGTCCATATAGAACCTTGATAAGTTTATATACTCTATTTGGATACTCAGGATCTTCAAAACCTGGAGGTTGAGTGACATACACATCCTCTTCTATCTTTCCATTCAAGAAAGAAGATTTGACATCTAATTGGAATACTCTTATAGTTTTAGAAGAAGCGTAGGCTAAGAAGATTCTTATAGCTTCTAGCCTTGCTACTGGAGCAAACACTAATTCATAATCAATTCCTTCTTCTTGTATGAATCCTAGTGCAACTAGTCTTGCTTTTTTATTCATTACAATCCCTCTTTCATCCTTCTTATTTATGAAAACCTACTTGGTGCCTATTGCAAACTTTCTTCTTGGCTTATCAACTAGTTCCCAAACTTGCAAATTTCTGAACTGAGCCTATCCTTCCTGCATTGCTTCTACCCAACTATTTTCCTTCAAAGCTTGAACGATGTTCTTGGGTTTTATTTAGGATAGAAAGCAGGAGTACAAACAAATGTTTGCAGATTCAGATGTACTTCTAGTTACTCTTTCATGCAGGGAACCAATTATGTTTTCAGCAGGATGATCTCTTTGAATGGAAGAAGTTTGGATGATTTGATTTGAAGTTATAGTTGAATCAATATTTGTGTCTTTGAGATTAGGTTCTTCAATGACTAAACCTGATGATTCATTGTTCATTGTAACTTCTTCAACATTTTGATATGATGTTGATGCAACATCATTTCCCATATTCAAGTTTTGACACAAAGTTTCAAATCTTGATTGTCTTTCATCTTGGTCTTGATCATGCTGGTCATTGTTTGATTACCAATCAAGTAATGATTTTCTTGATCATGTGGATGATCAAGATGTTCATTCTGTTCATCTTTATATTCATCTTCAGAAGCATTCTTATCAAAAGAAAAAATCAAGATTCTTATTAGCAACTTTGGACCACAACCTATTCAAACCAACCTTCTTTTCTGAAGTAGCTTCAGGGACACTTGTTCTATAAAGTTTTCATCAAAGTCTTCATGATATATCTTGAAAGATTTGATTAACTTTTCCAGATCAAATAACCATGATGCACCATCAACAGTATTGAATCGAGTTTTATTACAGATTACGTCTGAAGATTCAATCACACTCGTATGATCTTTCACATAAACTCTGTAGGCTTTTGAGTGTGAAGAATATCCAACAAAGAAACAATCCAAAGATTTTGAATGAAGCTTGTTCAAATAATCTTTAGTATTCAACAAAGAGCACTTGCAACCAAAAGACTTGAGAAACTTGATGTAGGGCTTCCTTTTATACAAAATCTCATAAAGAGTTTTGTCTTGGCTTTTGTTGAGAAGGACTCTGCTATGAACATAACAAGCAGTGTTAATTGTTTCTGCCCAAAAGGTCACAAGCAAGTAAGCATATGCAAGCATTGTAACACCGCGTATAATACCCTCATAGGATTAAGCCAAAAAGGACTAACTTATAAGTTTAGGGACTTAAAATGTAAATACTGAAATATTTGACACATCGCGATACGCGACGAGGTAACCATTTTTACCCATGGCGTAAAGCGATGGCCTTGCACTTGGACCCAGATTTGGGCGGCGTAACGATACGCGATGGCTCAACCCTATAGGACCATAGCGTAGCGTGATGACCACGTTAAGTAACCTGGACACGTGTCAAACCACGTGTCAAAATGTGGCACAATTTATCAGGCCACGTGTCACAACGTGGCATGGCGGATGGAATTGGGGCGCCCCAATACGCGACGGAGTAAAGAAAAACCCATCGCGTATCGCGATGGGTTACAAGATTTTCCTATAAAAGGGGGGTGACGAGTATTAAACCATTTCATTCCAAACACACCTCCACTTTGACATAGTTAACATAAGAAATCGTGCCCAATTGTCGTGACAAGCCGACTTTCTGTTTTCTCAAAATTTGTGCAAGTAACGAAGTTCTGAACAAGTTAAGCGAGTAGATCAAGATCCTACCATCAAGTCATCATCTTTTTTCTTAGTATTATCATTCCAAGTATCCGTACTAAGGTAGCAGTTATGTTTAAGTTATTTAAGTTATAGCTTAGACATTAATCGAGGCTATGGAATTTAACCTTGAAAGTATTTTATAAACATTCAAATGAGTTTTCATAAACGTTACTACATAATAAAGTAATGTCAAAAAAAGATATATTTATGTATAGGTTAATGTCATTCTAATTAAATTAAGGTTTCAAACGCACACTGACGGTACAGGTACGTTAAA
Organism: Bidens hawaiensis; assembly: GCF_021521415.1. Taxonomy (NCBI): domain Eukaryota; kingdom Viridiplantae; phylum Streptophyta; class Magnoliopsida; order Asterales; family Asteraceae; genus Bidens; species Bidens hawaiensis. The sequence goes on from NW_027505139.1 coordinate 58,600, forward strand.
CCTTTTACAATCAGTCAAAACATATTTATAGTCTATAAGATGAACGGGTTGTTTGTCTTAATGAGTCAGTTAACGTTTACATGAGATTACGTGAACTCTAAAACGTTATAATACAAAGTAGAAAATAAAAGCAACTCAGACCGATTACACATGTGTCTTGATCCATACCTAACTGCTCAGCTTAAACAATCAAAGGCTACGTGGCCGTGAGCTAACAATCATAACTAGTTCTCTATTAAGGGCTACGTGGCTCGGAGAACATTTTTGTGTGTGTAGGGTAGTGGTACAAATCCCAATAATGAAATACTTCTTGTTGAGTGTACAGAAAACTATATTTTTATTGTAACTGTTATTCAATTACTTTGGAGTCATACGTGTTCACCAACACATAGCTGACGTATTTTCCAACCCAATCCAGGTAACTAAGTATTATAAGAAGTAACAAGGATTGGAGTCATCATTGAGACAGATGCGCGTTACGTGATGGCTTAGCTTGTGAATATTAAAGTCCTTGTAATATAAACTTATATTTTGTAAACGAATACTTGGGTATTTAATTCCCAAGTAAATTATCAATATAAATTAATATTATATTCAACCTAAAGTCTTTCGCTAAAATTAACCCATAAAATCTAATATATTTACAAAACATGTACCAACTTATGGTTACATGCCTAAGCCCTAAGTTAGGGTGTGACAGGTTGGTATCAGAGCCATTGGTTTCAGCGAATTAGGTATTTAAACATTAGTACATAAGCTTTAACCATAAAGTTATTATTATTATTATTATTATTATTATTATTATTATTATTATTATTATTATTATTATTATTATTATTATTATTCGTAGGGATAAGATAGGATCGGTAAGCTTCATATCCCTAAATCTAATTAAGTGAAGATGTCTTATGTTAACTATCTTGGTCATAGACGCCAAGTAGCCATTCGAACAAAACCGACCCTCATTCTCGGACCATCAAATATGGAGAGCAACAATAGTTATTATACTAGCCTTTTCAATCAAAACCAACAAATCATTCTGACGTTACCATATGGGAGTTAACCCGTGTACCTCCCAGGAAGTCAACAATTTCCAATCGAGATCTCGGACGATACTGCCGGCAACATTCCCAAATAATATTCATCTGAAATTCCAACTTACCATCCTTTCGAGGAGCAAGAAGTTCAGAGTAAGATCAAGAAGGAAACTGTTCAACTCGGCAAGTTGGATGGACTGCCACTCCGAACAGAGCAAATGGCACTTTGGATCGCCACCACCAGATTACCCATACCAGGTTCCACAGACTGTTGTCGAACCAAGCCGTAAACAAAAAATGAGGGTTATCTTGACCTATAAAAAGAGATCAATTCAATCACTAGTAGGGATGACAATCTTGACCCAAACCCTTTCAAATGAGTCAATTTGAGTTGTTTTAAAAGTTAAATGAGTTGGTTTGGGTAAAAGGTTTTAACTAAATGGGTCAAAATGAGTCATTTGAAATTCCATCCTTTTATTTTCGGGTCCAAATGGGTCGACAAGTTCAAAGAAATGGGTCGATATGAGTTAGTGTCCTTAAGAAATATGACAAGTTTCAGATCAGAACGGGTTTTCGTACAAGATAGGTTTCGGCACGAAACGGGTTTCAGATTGGAACGGTTCGCTTCAGGTTTTAAGCCAACACTAGTTTTCACCGTGACGTGGCGGGTTTTGTTTTCTTTTGTTTCTTTCCGGTCGATTCCGGACTCGTTTTTGTTCGTTTTTTCAGTTTTGTTTTTGTTCGGTTTGAATTATTTTAGTTTCGTTTTGATTATTTTTCCGATTTCGATTGATGTGGTCCAGTTTTGGCTTTTTGTTTCTTTGTTTCATTTTCGTCGATTCTTTCGGTTTCGGTTCGATTCTCGGTAGGTTTTTTTTTTTTTTTTTTTTTTTTTTTTTTTTTTTTTTTATGGAATGAGGACAACGTAGGAAACATTTAAGTGTTTTTTGTTTTTATGTTTATGATTTATATTTTGAGTTATTACCTTTTTATTATTATTTTTGAATATTTTTTTGAGGGTTTTTGCTCTTAATAGAAAAAAAATAAAAAGTTAAAAAAAAATAATAAAAAATCATAACTTAAAATATAAATAAAAAACGAAAAATCTAAAATAACTAAAATGTTTCCACCGTTATTCTCGTTCACAAAAAAAAAAAAAAAAAAACTCAAAACCCGGTTCGACCCTAACCTATTTCGACCCAAACCAAAAAACCCTTTTTTAATTGACCCGTTTTGTCCCAAACTCCCACCCATACTCGTTTTGACCTATGACTAATTTCAACCCATGACTCGTTCGACTCAACCCAACCCATTTGCCACCTCTAATCACCAGTCAATAATCCTTATGGATCGGAAGTGGATCCCAAAGAAGAAGATGAGGAAAACGAGAATCCTTGTTTTCCTTCCTCCATATGTTGGACTGAGACCTTCAATCTCCCAGCAAGCCAATGAAATCTGCGAGGAAGCAAACCTCATCGAGGAATTTTACATATCCCGTTGAGGAAATGCATGCATAAGTTGTAAATCCACTTCTTTATCAAAGAGAAAATGCTTATCTCTTCCCAGCTACATCTGCACCCACGGGATATCCTAACCCACCTAATGCGGTGATGGACAAGTTGCGGAATGAGAAAGTGGACGAAAAGAAAGTGGGAAAGAAAATCGTTAAGAAATGTGACAAGATGAAAAATCTTGTTTAGAAGTGGATTATGGATTAGGATAGCTGCTATGAATCGTTGTTATTTTTATTTCTTGTAAAATAAATAATTTAATATAATAAAGTGTGTCTTTTCCTAAATCTTGTTTTATTCATGTAAAAACATGTCTCAACAAGAAAAAGCTAACAGTAATCTTGATATTCAAATAAACAACAACAAAGAAAAGACTGTAGAGGAGAATATTCAGGAGATACCGAAGGTTTATGTGCTCGGTATTCGTGATCTGATAAAAGAAGTTGTTAACCCACTTTATGAACTAATGAAAAATGATCCTAGTCGAACTGCCTCTCATTCAAATAAAAGAGCTAGTCAAAGTAGGAGCGTAATTGTGAATTCAAAGAAAGAAACCAAAAGAGCGTCTGAAAAGAAAGAAAGCATTAAGGAATCATAGAAAAAGAAAGTAAAAAGTGCACTTAGCTCAACTGCCGAAAATGACCTTCATGATAGAACTAAGAAACTTAAACTACAAGAAGGATTTGACTTTAAAATTTTCAAAGTTTATAACCCAAAAGAATTTCATGCTGATAAGGGAGCGATTGTTACCCTCTGTTGGTTGGAGGAAATGGAGTCGAATGTGTTAATAAGTTAGTGTACCGAGAGGGAGAAAGTTAAATATACCTCCCAAATGTTCAAAGGGGGGCACTGGAATGGTGGAATACCCTCATTGGGGTCAAGGGTAGAGAGAACTTATATAATTTGGAATGGGGGACATCTAAGGAAATGATATTAAAGAAATTATGTCCAATCAATGAAATCAATCAAATACAAACCAAACTATGGAATCACAAAGTCAATGAAACGAATCTCAAGGAATATAACACCAAATTTCTTGAGTACTGTAGGATTGTCCCTCACTTAGTCACACCCGAAATTAGTAAAGCGACATGATACATTTACAGACTACCAATCGAGATCCGTGATTGGTTCGTTCACATATGCCATCCACCACGAAATCTGCCATGGAGTTGGCTGGGTATTTAATGGACATGATGATTAGGAATAGGGATGAAAGAAAGAAAGAAGGATGATGGAAAATAAACGGTTGGAGGAAAAGTGAAGAAGATATTGAGGAAGAGAGAAGGGACGTTTGTGCACAATCATCCAATTTGCAAAACATGTGGTAGAAGACATTTTGGGAGATGTCAACGACCCCAAGTACCATCATGTTTAATTTTTACAAGAAGACAGGACATGTTGAAGCCGACTGCAAGAGGAAGGCGGTGGTATGTTTCGACTGTGGAGAGAAGGGGCATTTTAGTACGGAATTTCCGAAGAGGAAGCCGACGACAGCAGCGGCGGGTGCAAGTGGTAGTGGTGCCAAGACCGATATCAATAAGGGAAACGCGCGAGTCTTCATGCTTGATACCAAGAAGGCCGCATACATACCGGACGTGATCACCGGTATGTTTCCTATTAATAATGTTTATGCTAGGTTTTATTTGACTTAGGTTCTAACCAAAGTTTTATTGATTATAATTTTTGTAGTTTATTGAATGAACTCTTAGTTATACTAGAAAAACATTATGAAATCAAAACTGCTTTAAATAATGCCACAACTTCCTTAGCCGATCACATCATACCTGTACGATTGTTACATATGACATTAGCAGGTTTTGATGTAAATGTAAGTATGGATTGGTATGATCTAATCAAGCCCGTATCCTATGTGATGATAAAGCCATTGATATCCGAACTTCTAAGAACAAAACCATTCGAATAACCGGTGATAAATAATGAGGAGAAGTAGGAATAATTTCAAAGATAAAAGCAAGGCATTGCTTAGGTAAGGGATGCCTTGCATTCATGGCCTATGCAACCAAAGAACCTGAACCCAGAAAGATGGAAGATGTGCCAATCGTATCAGAATTCCAGGATGTGTTTCCCGATGAATTACCAGGAGCCCCACCAGATAGAGAAGTAGAATTTAGAATCGATCTTATACCAGGAAATTCACCGATAGCTAAATCTCATTATAGACTAGCACCTACTGAAATGATAGAATTGAAGAAACAGTTAGATGAGCTTTTGGAAAAAGGATTCATACGAGCAAGTTCGTCACCACGGGGAGCTCCAATTGTGTTTGTAAAGAAGAAATATGGATCGATGAAAATTGTATAGATTACCGAGAGCTAAATAAGGTTACAAATAAGAACAAGTACCCATTACCAAGAATATATGATCTATTTGATCAACTCCAAGTTGTTTTTCTAAGATTGATCTTAGATCAGGTTACCATCAGTTGAAAGTACAAGAGGAAGATATCCCGAGAAAAACATTCAAAACCCGATATGGCCATTATGAGTTCTTCGTTATGCCTTTTGGACTCACTAATGCTCCGGCAGCTTTCATGGACATGATGAATAGTATTTGTAAACCGTATCTTGACAAGTTTGTTATCGTATTCATTGATGATATTATTTTTTATTCAAAATCCAAAGACGATCATCAAGTACATCTCAAAATAATACTTGAAACCCTAGAAACGAGAAGTTGTATGCCAAATTCTCTAAATGTGAGTTTTGGTTATCCGAAATTCAACTTCTTGGTCATGTTATAAACGAAAAGGGTATTCAAGTAGCTCCTGCGAAGATAAATGTTATTACCAAATGGGAGAAGCCCACAACACCGACTAAAGTCAGTGGATATTACCGAAGATTCATACAAGACTTCTCCAGAATAGTTGTCCCATTAACTTCACTCACTAGGAAAACAATTAAGTTTGAATGGGCACCGAAACAAGAAGAAGCATTCGAAACACTTAAACAAAAGTTAACTAATGCACCTATCTTGTCCTTGCATAAGGATTGGATAACTTTACCGTATACTGTGATGCTTCGCACACAGGAATGTGATGTGTTTTGATGAAATGAAAGAACGTAACTGCTTATGCTTCAAGACAATTAAAAGTTCACGAGAAGAATTACACCACACACGAACTTGAATCGGGCACTATAATTTTCGCGTTGAAATTATGGCGACATTACTTGTATGGTGTAAAGTTTATAGTATACACTAATCACAAAAGTTTGAAGCACATATTCGATCAAAAGGAATTGAACATGAGACAAAGACGTTGGATGGAAACTCTTAACGATCACTATTGTGTGATCTTATATCATGGAGGAACCGCCAATTTTGACGGAACATGAAAAGCCTAAAAGAGTCCGAGCTCTTATACTAGAACTTAGGATTGATTTAGCCAACCAAACAAAAGAAACTCAGAAGTTAGCACTAGAATAAGGAAACATTAAAGCCGAGAAAGAGAACGGTACAATCGATCAACTAGTCAAAGGAAGTGATGAAATACTTAGATTTGGATACCAATGGTCGGGAAAGTAAGAAACAAGATTCTTGAAGAAGCACATAAGTCGAAATATATGATGCATCCAGGAAGGGACAAGATTTATCACAATTTGAATGATGAGTACTGGTGGATTGGTATAAAGAAGGATATTTCCTTATAAGTTGCCAAATGCCTAACGTGTTCTAATGTAAAAGCCGAACATCAAAAGCCGTTAGGATTATTACAACAACCAGAAATACCGATATGAAAATGGGATATGATAACCATGGATTTCATCATGAAGTTACCTAAAACTTCTCGTCAAAATGATGCAATCTGGGTTATTGTAGATAGACTTACCAAGTCTGCTCATTTCATTCCGATACAAGAAACATATAACATGGATAAGTTAGCATAACGATACGTAGAAAACACAGTATCTCTACATGGTGTGCCATTATCCATTATCTCCGATAGAGATAGTCGTTTCACTTCAATTTTTTAGTCAAGCTTTCAAAAGGCAATGGGAACACAACTAATTCTAAGCATTGCATATCATCCCCAAAGTGATGGCCAAAGTGAACATACGATTCAAACCTTAGAAGACATGCTTCGTTCCTGTGTTATCGATTTAGGAGGAAGTTGGGATACTCATCTTGCTCTAATGGAATTCTCGTACAACAATAGTTATCGTACGAGTATCCAAATAGAACCATTTGAAGCTTTGTATGGACAGAAGTGTAGAACACCTATATGTTGGTCTGAAACAGGTGATAATCAGTTGTCAGGACCCGTAATTGTTCAGAGAACCACACATCAAGTAATACAAATTCGTGAACGATTGAAGGCAGCAAGATATAGACAGAAAATCTATGCGGATATTCTCTGCAAGCCATTAGAATTCAAAGAAGGCGATAGAGTATTATTAAAAGTATCACTTTGGAAAGGTATTTTAAGATTTGGGAAGATAAGGAAATTGAGTCCACGTTTTGTTGTACCATTCAAGATACTTGAAAGGATTGGACCAGTTGCTTACCGACTCGAGTTAGTTGATGAAATGAGAGGAATTTACAACATGTTTCACTTATCTAATCTACGCAAGTGTTTAGCAGACGAAACTCTTACTATGCCATTAAAAGATGTTAAAGTCAACGAGAAGCTTAAGTTTGTAGAACAACCGATTCAAATAGAGGATAGAAAGATCAAGTTCCTCAAGCGTAAGCGACTTAAGCTCGTAAAAATCAAATGGGATTCAAGACGAGGACCCGAGTATACGTGAGAACTCGAATCAGAAGTGAAGAAGAAGTATCCTTATCTATTCCAACAAATCTCGAGGACAAGATTATTCAAAAGGTGGGGAGGATGTAACACCGAGTAAAATTCCCTCATAGGATTAAGCCAAAACGGACAAACTTATAAGTTTAGGAACTTAAAATGTAAATTTTGAAATCTTTGACACATCGCAATGCGCGACGGGGTAACCATTTTACCCATCGCGTATAGCGATGGACTTGCACTTGGACCCAGATTTAGGCGGCGTAGCGATACGCGATGACATAACCTATAGGACAATCACGTAGCACGATGACCACGTTTAATAACCTGGACACGTGTCCAACCACGTGTCAACACATGGCACGATTTGAAAGGCCACGTGTCACAACGTGGCAGACAACGGGGCAAAGAAAAACCCATCGCGTATCGCGATGGGTTACGGGATTTGCCTATAAAAGGGGGGTGACGGGTATTAAACAATTTCATCCCAAACACACCATCACTTTCACATAGTTAAGATAGGAAATCGTGCCCCATTGCCGTGACAAGCCGACGTTATGTTTTCTTGAAATTTGTGCAAGTAACGAAGTTCCAAACAAGTTAAGCGAGTAGATCAAGATCTTACCATCAAGTCATCACCTTTTTCTTAGTATTATCATTCCAAGTATCCGTACTAAGATAGGAGTTATGTTTAAGTTATTTAAGTTATAGCTTAGACATTAATCGAGGCTATGGCCTTTACCTTGAAAGTATTTTATAAACATTCAAACTAGTTTTCATAAACTTTACTTCGTAATAAAGTAATGTCAACAAAAGTTATATTTTGACGGGCATGTAGTAAACTGTAAGGGGAATATCACTGGTAGTGAGTTTCTTGCCTAAGGAAAAGTAATTCTTACAAATCCCAATTAACCGAGTGACCCATTTACTTACCTGGAAAAACTCACCAACGTGTTATAACCTATTAAGCCAAAGCATACTATATCAAACGTCACATAAAAAGAAAGTGTTTCATTCACAAACAAAGATAAACGATTTCAAGGTTAAGCTAAAGAGTTATAGCTTAATCAAGAAACACCATTCAAATATTTATACAAACCTATTTATATATATGTTAATATTATTATCATTCATTAAAGGTTTCAAACGCACACCGACGGTACAGGTGAATACGTTAAACCTTTTACAATCAGCTAAAACATATTTATAGTCTATAAGATGAATGGGTTGTTTGTCTTAAAGAGTCAGTCAACGTTTACATGAGATTACGTGATCTCTAAAACGTTATAATACAAAGTATATAATAAAAGCAACTCAGACCGATTACACATGTGTCAGGATCCATAAATAACAGTTCAACTTATACAATCAAAGGCTACGTGGCCTCGAGCTAACAGTTATAACTACTTCTCTATTAAGGGCTATGGGGCTCGGGGAACACTTTTGTGTGTGTAAGGTAGTGGTACAAATCCCAAGAATGAAATACTTCTTGCTGAGTGTACAGAAAACTATATTTGTATTGTAACTGTTATTCAATTATTTTTGGAGTCATACGTGTTCACCAGCACACAACTGACGTATTTTTTTCAACCCAATGCAGGTAACTAAGTATTATAAGAAGTAACAAGGATTGGAGTCGTCATGGAGATAGATGTGTGTTACGTGACGGCTCAGCTTTTGAATATTAAAGTCCTTGTAATAAACTTATATTTTGTAAACGAATAGTTGGGTATTTAATTCCCAAGTAAATTTTCAATGTAAATTAATATTATATTCAACCTAAAGTCTTCCGCTAAAATTAACCCACAAACTCTGATATATTTACAAAACATGTACCAACTTGTGGTCACACGCCTAGGCCCTAAGTCGGGTGTGAGAGAAGCATTTTCCTTGCAGCTTCAATTAATGTTTTGTTCCTTCTTTCTGCAACTCCATTTTGTTCAGGAGTTCTAGGGGAACTGAATTGTTGAAATATTCCTCTAGCTTGACAAAATTCAGTCACTATTCCATTCCTGAACTCAGAACAATTATCACTTCTCATGACCTTTACCCTTGCATCCAATTGGTTCTCAATCATGGATACACAACTTTTAATCATTTTAGCAGCTTCATCCTTTGTGTTCAGAAAATATACCCATGTGAATCTTGAGTAATCATTAATAATCACTAAACAATACCTCTTTTTGCCAATGCTTGGAACACTCACAGGACCAAAGAGATCCATACGAAGCATTTCAAGTATTTATTCAATGGAGTTTATAAGTTTTGTTTTGTGTGATGATTTGTGATGCTTCCTCTTTTGACAAGAAATACATTTATCATTAAGCTTGAACTCCCTAGTTGGTAAACCAGTGACATGTTCACCCTTAAAAAGCTTGTTTATATTCTTGAGATTGACATGACATAACTTTCTGTGCCATAGTTTTGTTTCATTTTCATAAGCTTGTGAAACAAAACATGTTCCACCTCTAGAAATGGCATCTTTCATTCTTAATTCATACAAATTTCCATTTATAGGGGCCATCATCATGTTCATATCACGAGGAATCACAAATTCAGGTTTTAGGATGAAACAATGAGATTCACCAAATCCAACCTTATAATCCTTATCACACATCCGAAATATGCTCAAAAGATTATATTGTAATCCTTCCACATGAAAAACATTGTCAAAACACACTTTTCCATTGGTGAGAATGCCTTTGCCAAAAATATTCACTCCATTTTCATCACTACCAAAGGCAACTGGTCCTTCAAACTTCTCTTCATAGTTGACCAATGATCTTTTATCACAAGTCATATGCCTGGAACATCCACTGTCCATATACCATACAACATTCAATATTGTGGACTGTTCCTATACAAAGAAAAGATAAAGTATCAGTTAAGTGCTAAATCACAAGTTGATTCAGCTTGCAAATCATCGCCAACTTCATCATCAGTTTCATTTGATTTGGGATCTTCAATGACTGTTTCCCTTTTCATGATAGTCACTTGAGTTTCAGATTTTGGCTTCCAGAAGAATCCATGTGGTTCATAACCATTCTTCAAGAGAAACTTCTCATCTCAAGTGAGCTCTTTTGATTTCTTTATGTTGAATTCTCTTCTTAAGCTTGCTCTTTCTTTCACAGCTTTTTGAATTTTTAGAGTCAACAAATTTATCAGATTCTTGAGACATAACAGATTGGCTTCTGTTTGGTTTCTTGATAATTTTTCCCATTTTCCTCTCAATGAAATCTCTTTTCTTATTAGCTTCTTTATCACTCTTGACTTGATCATCATCCTTATTCTTACCCTTACTCATGTACTCGTTGTATCTTTTCTTGTAAAATGCAAAGTCATGTCCAAACTTTGTATGTTTAGGGACATGAAATAGTTCAAGAGAGAACCTTTCTTGACATAACTCAGTGTGATGACCATAAACATCACACACTTTACACCATACTTGTCCTTTTAAATTTTCACTTGAGTTACCCCTCCTGTATCTTTAACTTGGTCTAGGGGGTTCAACTCCAATGGTCTTCTAATCAGTAATTAGACCATCAAAGTTGATTGCAAAGAGCAAAAATCGCTCAATTTTTGTATCCTCTCTTGCTACGGTACTCTTCACAAAGTTGATCTTCTCCAATTTGATTGGACATTCATTTTTATCACTTCTTTGTCTCAACCATCTTCTAGTATAATCTTCAACATCAAACAGTTGATTGGAGAAAATAGATTGGAAGAAAAAGATCATTATTCTTGAGGGTTTCATCACTCTTCTTGTTGTTCTTGAAACTTGTTCTTTTTTAGGACACTTTTCTTGTAGAACTTTCACTGATTTTATTTCCTTTACATCCACCACAAAGATCAAAAGATCTATGTTCTCTCCTCATTTGCTCATGGTGCTTCTTGATCTTTTGGAGTAATCTTTGGTAACAAAAGGATCTTGTCCTTTAAACTTTGTTTACTCCTTTTCATTTCTTTCAAACTACCATAGCTTGAACATTTATCACTTGGTTCACTCATATCATCTTCACTAGACACATCACTCTCTTGATTTCCACTGAAACTTGTATTCCAACAGATTTATTAATCAATTTTTCTTTTGTTTCAAAAAATTTCACTACAAACTCACCTTTTTCATCAACCTCAATCATTTTATACTTTTCAACAAATTCCCTTTTATCCTCAAACACATTCCTGAATTGATCAAGATATGCTCCTCCCTTTTCTTTGTCTACCTTTAATGAATAATTGTCATTAAAGGGTGGAGGAACCACCTTGTACGTATCTTCTTCTTTAATTTTCTTCTATTTTCCACAGATGTTACTAGTGGATACTAGATTTTTCAGAAACTCAACCTCAACTTGAAGTTGAGTGCTCTTCAACTTCTCATCAAGGTACATTTTCTTTAATCCTTAAATCTCAGTAGTGTATCTGGACTGAGTTTCATAACTGTCTATGCAGTCTTATTCCAAACTCTTGATTTGGTTTTCATATGTTAATTCACTCATCTCGTACACATTGATTATGCTCTGTTTCTTGAAACATCATTCATTTTAAGCAATTCAAATGTTGTGGGATTTGAATGTACCTTTGATGAAGAGGATTCAACTTGATTTCCAATCTTTGCCATAAATGTTGCATTAGCCTTCTCAATGTCTTCAGCATAGTTACTCAAGTCAAACAAACCATGTTGTGATTGGTGAGCCACAACAACATTCCCTTGGTTTCTAGGTTAACTGGCATTGTTCCTTTTTGGATTGGTAGGAGCTTGTGGAGGGAATTATTGGGTTCTTTGAAATGGTTTTTATTGAAGGACAATTTGTTGTTGATTCGGTTGTTGGAAGTTGTTGTTGTTGTTTTTGTTGAACTGTATTTGTTGACCTTGATTTTGATTTTGATACAGGAATTGGTTTCTCTGTTGATTGTTGTTTGGAAACTGCCTTGGTTGGTTACCATCTCTGGCAAATTGACCTGGTAGTTGGCAATTGTAGCTGATTGCCTTGGACTTTTTAAATCCAATTATGTCATTTGGTCCAGAAACTAATGATCTTCCAGTTATGTTGTATAACCTCTTGCTTCTCAAAGCCAACATGGTAGCTTGCCATTTGAGATCCATGTTTTCCAAGTCATCAGCATTAGTTTTCTAAGTCTTCTTGCACTACACTTGTGTGTATCAAATTCTTGTTCACAAATGCATTGTATGAATCAGTGAACATTGAGAAAAGAGCTTGATAATTATTTCCATGATTACTGCTTCCTGCAACATAAGGAGTATGTCAACTTGCCAAGTAGGATGTATCACCATCATCCATAAGTGAACATTGAACCTTGGTTGTCCACTTTGACTTCCAGACTGACCAGCAACAAACACTCTTGGGGTTTTAGCATTAAATTCATTTGGTTCTTCGATGATGGGAACTTATTGTTGATTCTTTGTTGGCAGGTTCCCCATTGGTGCAATTAGAACATTTGCAATTTAGAAACTTGGTTATACTTCCTTGATCATGTGATTTTCTATCATTTCATGTTTAGCAGCTTGTAGAAAACAAATAACATCATCTAGCTTGAAGTTTGGGAAATTTTCCTTCTCTTTAATGCATTTGCTAGTTGTGTACCATTCACCAGATAGAGATGATAGAAACTTCTTGTTTAGGTCAAATTCAGTGATTTCAAGGTTAGTGGTTCTTATTTCATTGACTATTGCAACAAACCTTTGCAACATAGGTTAGTGCTTCAATCTATCCTTCTTAATGTCTTTCAGTTTATTATTTCCTTCAAACATTTCAACTTCAGCATCAAACATGTCCTTAGCAGTATTGTGATGATTCACACTTGTCAAGATTTACCATGACAGACTTAGCTTCAACATAGACAGTGCCTTATCATCTTTTTTCCTCATTTGTGCTCCAATGTTTGGTTGTTGTTTGCGAAATCATTTGGAACATATGGATCATTCTTGATGGATTTCCACATATCAACATCATTGTTACAAATAACAGCTTCAAATTAAACTTACCATTTGATGTAGTTTTTCTAGCCTAACAACCTTGGAATCTTGTTAGTAAACACCTCTTGGTCAACCATTTGTTCAGAAAATGTCTTTTTTTTCTTTTTGGTATTTCTGAAAAATTTTAGAAATAAAAATTACTTAAAACTTGACAAATTTTAGAAAAACTACCAGATCTGAGAATAAAATCCTTAGATCTGATGAAACCAAATGGATAATACCAAGATCTATACTCAAATAAACAATAAACAAGGTAGATCTGAGAATAGAACACTTTTAAACCTTAACAGATTGTGGATCTGAAAAATGAAAAACATAGATGCTGATGTCACTAACCAATGGAATAGTGCTCAGCTGACGTCATCATCCTCTTCTTTAAAATCAGCAAATAATTAGCAATAACTTCGCAATCAGCAACAATAGAACCTTCACAAGTGCATAAACGAAGCTCTGATACAACTTTTCAGGACCGATCTAGCTCACTTGAAATCAATATCGTAACCAACAACAGTGTGTTGAAAAGAGGGTTACGAGGAATGCTCTTGTGAAGGTCCAGTGAACATCAAAGGTGGAATCAATTATATTCAAAGTGTTGCTTGACGAACACAAATAAAACAAGCACACACAAGTCACTTAAAAGATTTCCATTAATATTATCTAAGAATACATTGAAAATCTATTAGGGTTTCTAGGTGGAATGTTTGGTGTGAGGCTACTTTCCGTACAAAATATTCCATTTACGAGAGATTTGTCAGCCGTCAAATCACTCAATATTCGCTCAGGTGCATATGTCTGTCTCTTGTCATAAATGACCTAAACTTTCCTTAAATAGGCACACCTGACACCTTCTAGAAACCCTAATGATTGTTACAAAACATATTCAAGCGTACAAAAAAATTGCAAGTGTAAACAGGTCTTCGAGTAAGCTTTCATCCTTGTCGAGCAGACCTTGTAACCATAAGTGTGCTTGGAACAGTTCTCCTAGCAAGCTTTACTTAGAATATTTTCTTAAGAAAATATTCTTCAAGCAGACATCAGTCTTCATGATAATATCAAATTTGCTCGATAAAATCCAACGAGCAAACCTGCTCTTCTTTGATCCTTTCAACCTTTTGTCGTTAACTTATTTGAACAAACAAAGTGTGCTGGTGACACTGTAGCTTGCTCGAGGTTGAACCTTGCTTGTTGGAAGTCCTTAGAATAATTTTATCATAACTTCCTTCAAGTGTGCTTGGATCACTATTTATTGAACCTTGCTCGATCCACAAAAATACTTGGTTTCAACTTGGTTAAGTCAAGGGTTTTCTCTAAAACAAACCTTTCTCGACTTGAAGAACAACCTTGCTTGATGAAGTGTAGTGTGCTCAAACTAACACTTAGAAGAATTATAGAAGATAACTTTGCTCGAATAGTAAAATACCTTGCTTGAATAAGTTCTAAGCTTGCTCGAAGTGCCAAGTTTGCTTGTATTCCATACTTAGCCATTTCTTTGAAGAGGTTTAGAATATTCCAATCATCATTTTTCAAATCTTGATCCCAACATACGACGCATATCATATGCGTCGTATATGGCATATCCGTTGTATATCTGCTATCCAAGTCTATAAATACCAGACTAATGCATTACATTTGAAAGTTGTTCATTCCAAAGTACTTGAGCTGAACGATTGTAATATCTATTATTACTGAACTGTTATGATTAATATAAAGAGAATATATTAAAAGGATTACTTGTGTTTAATTCATCTCATTATGAATTTCATGCATAGTGTTGAAGAGTAGATAGTATCATATCGTCATATCGATCCTAAACGTCAATGACAAATGCTCTTTCAAGTGGTATCAAAGCATTGGTCTCATTATCTACTTAGAATAACACAAGTTTCACATCTTTTCGTTTGCTTTATACAAAAACAAAAGATTTCACAGTCACATTTTTACCAAATTGTCCAAAGATGTCATACTACTAGTTATCACCAATCCAACAAAGTTTCAGACTCAACCAAGGTGCTTTGCATCCTCAAATTTGCTAGAAGAAGATATACATTTCTTAGTCATATACATTGTTGAAGACTTATACAGACATAATACTTATATGTGGGTTATCTTGTTGAAAAAATGGATAATACGAATGCATTAGTATCTCATCCATCAAGCTTTCTTCTCAATCTGAGTTTGGAGAATGAGATGGGCACTTCAACAAGCCTCCAAAGCTACTCAATATGGAGGATTATCCTTCATAGGCCGACAAGTTTGAGACTAATGTTCATGCGTTGAACTACGATACTTGGACTGCTGTTGAAGAGGGATATATTATTCCTAAGAATGAGAACGGATCCAATTATCGTTTATCTCAAAACTGAAGCTAGATATTAAGCAACCTTTATAAGGGAAAAGAAGATGTTGAATCTTTTCCAACAATCAATTTTTTTAACTACTTCAACACAATGGATCGTGGTATTCCATTTGGCAACCTTTGTTGAATAAGGATAGAGGGAATCCTGACATGAGGAAGAGTAAAATGGCACTTCTGAAGAAAGAGTTTGATATACTTACAATGGTGAAAAGAGAAGCATTTGCTTATTTATTAGAAAGGTACTATCATTTGGTGAATGAAATGAAGCATTTGGGAATAGAAAATCCTGACTATGAATACATTGATAAGTTGGCTGACATTTTTCCTGAGGAGTGGGAGACTTTCATAATGGTTCAACAAGCCAATAATTTTGCATTTGCAAAGCTAAAATTGGCTAGGTTCATTGAGAAATTGGAAGCACAAGAATTGGAACTAAGGAAGAAACAGAAAATGAAGAGTTCATATACATCACAAGGTATTGGTCTCTACATCAAATGTTTTCATTCTGTGGTGACTCAAAACCCAAAGATCCAAACTACTTACTGTACTAAAAATATGGGAGCTGCTTTTGTGGGAAATCAACAAAGTATTCCACAAACTCTTCAATTTTCAAGCAGTTAATCAAGCACGATGTCATCTGAGCAACTATCTCAAGATTCCAAAAACCATAACCCACTATGTACTTCATTGTAAAATTGTTGTAAACAACAAAAATGCTAACGGTCTTACTGCTGATAATGTCAAGAAACACATAGCATTTTTAGGATCTGTATTGGAGTCATATGAATGCCTTATTGCTGGTAGAATAGAAAACTTCAACATGGCAAAAGAAGATTATGATCAAATTCATCCTGAAGAAATGGAGATGCTTGACATTAGATGGTGTATGGCAAGTGTAATTAGAAGGGCTCAAAGGATTAAGGAGATTAGTGGAAAAAATTGCCTTGATGTTAATACATTAAAGCTTGGATTTGATAAATAAAGGTGAGATGTTTCAAGTGCAAGGAAAAGGGGCATTCAAAAGAGAATGCATGAATAAGGAAGTTGCTGATAATGGGTCGAATCCATTTGGAAGAGACTACAACAAACAAGTTATTTATCACAGAAATTCATCAACACAATTTGATCCAGCTACCACCAAGAAACCAAATGAAGCCTCAACTTCTCAAAAGGCATATCAAGCTTCACAAGTTAATGAAGGTTCTAACTGGAACAATTACTTTCAAGCTAATGTTGCTGAGGTTTTGAAGACAAATGTTGAGAAGAATGAGAATGGTATTATGGGAACTGAGGAAGCTGTAACTTATGTGGATCAAGAAACAATTGTTTGTGGGGATGATAAGAAGACTGGGAAAATTGGTGCTAAGGTTGCTGAGATCAAAGCTGAGAAGAAGAGTAATGATGTTAATTCCATCAAAGACAATGAAGATTGTGTCAACAAGGAGTCAAATTATGTTGCAGAAGAATATTTTCCACACACTTATGACAAGATTCATCCTACTCCTAATTTCTTTCAAACTATCTTTCCTCCTGATATTAATAAAAATTTTGCATGATGGTTTAGTGGTGAGGATTGGCCTCATGGAAAGATAGATTTTGGTGAGGATGACAAAGATATGGTTGAAGATTCTCAAGTTAAAGTTGGTGTGTGCGTGTGTGTGTGTGTGTGTGACAGAGAAATTAGAAGGACTTGGAAAAGCTATTGAAATGACTGAACCTGCTCAATAATCATTGATGGAAAATCAGGTAATTTCTCAATCTAATGTGTTTATTTGTGAGAAATATGAATTATCGAGTGATGAGTGTGAGTTTAAAAACTTTGAACATAAAAATCTTAAAACAACTTATGATGCAATATTCAAAGATTTTAAGAGTGTAAAAGAAGCTTATGATAAACTGCGAAATTGTGAAAAAAGCTTGTGGAATAAGATTTTATAAGATGAAAAAACCATCTTAATGCTTAAACACACTGTTGAAGATAAGAAAATAGTTATCAACAAACATATAGATGAAAATGCCTCTCTTAAACTGGAATTACAATTAATAAAGATTGAAACAGAGATAGTGGACTTGAAACTAAAAAGTTACAAGGCATCATCATATGTGATTGATCACATTCTTCCCAAAACGAATGTTGGTGGGAAAAATGTAATTGATCATAGTAAACATAGTTTGGGGTATCATGAGGTTCCGTCTCCTATTTGGAATTCCTTTGTTTCAAAGAAACCTGACGGTTTTGAAAAGGCGCTGAACGTGGAGCTAACAACTTCACCGAATTACTCTAAACCATGTGTGCATGAGTTTGTTGATATTAGTTTTGCTAAGAATGAAAATAGTTCTGAGTGTGAAAGTGAAGTGTAAAAACGATTCAAAATGATATAAAGAAACTTTTAAAAAGATTGTGTTTTTCAAAGGGACAACTACTTAATCGGAAAATAAGGCAACTTTCAGAAAAAAAAAAAACAATCAAAAGTTATGTAAAGAAAAAGTTGAATGTGATCAAGCTCAAATAATTTCGGTATATAAGTTTGTTGACCAATGAAGATGCTTTAATTGCAACGAGGATGGAAATGTAATTTATGTGTGTCTGAATATTTTAAGCATGATCATGTTCATGCTCCAAAGATTGTTTCTATTAAACATGTTGTAAAACCTATGGTTAAACTGGTTGTTGAAAAGAAGGCAACTCCACCAAGATTGGTTCCTACAAAAAAATATTAAAAAGGCATGTCGGAGTTGCTCAATACAATGAAATTTTGAAAAGTGTTTTTGAAATAGGTTAGGGTTCAAAACCTAAAAGTAAAATTTTTTACAACAAAAAACAGTCGTTTGGACATAAATGGGTGACTAAACCTAAAACTGTTGAATTAAAAGTTAGTCCAATTGTTTGTTGTGAAGAGGAGAAATCAATTTCTAAGGAGTCAAGTGAATTTTCAAATATAAGTGTCTTAACTAGTGACTCGGAAATTGATGTTTGTGATGAGTTGTTGTTTGTGGATAACATCAAACAACCCAAGACCAAGAAGGCATGGGTTTCCTTGTTTCGCTAAATCATTTAATGTATGTGCAGGGGCTTTCAAGATCCAATGATTCACATTGGATAATGGATTGTGGAGCTTCACGGCACATGACGGGTACCCTACAATTCCTTAAAGATGTTAAATCTATAGGAGGAGGGTATGTGGGTTTTGCTAGAAATCAAGGTGGTTAAATAGTTGGTGAAGGCACATTATCAAATGGAATAGTTATATTTGACTAAGTGAATTACATCAATAAGTTGGATAATAACTTGTTAAGTATTTCACAAACCTGAGACAAAGGTTTCTCAACTCATTTTACCAACAAAGAGTGCTTGATTATAAAAGCCAGATTTGTGATACCTTAAGATTGGATTTTAATGTGTGCTCCTCGAGAGAATGATCTTTATGTTTTCAACATGGGTACTGCTTCCACGTCTTATAGTATTGCTCAATTTTTCATTTCAAAGGCATCAAAAAAGGAGTATGTTTTGTGGCATCGTCGAATGGGACATGTTCACGTGAGGAAGATGAACTATCTAGTTCACAATCAACTGGTGGCTGGGGTGAATGTTAAAAGTTTTCATTTGAAAGAAGATTGTCTAAGCTATTAGAAAGGCAAGCAAAAGAAGAAGTCACATCCGAAGAAGATCGTTAACTCTCTGAACTTACCTTTTGAGCTTTTTCATATGGATCTTTTTGGTCTTGTCAATGTCAAAAGTGTCACTGGCGAACTCTATTGCCTAGTGGTTACTGAAGGCTACTCCAGATTCTCATGGGTAATGTTCTTAGATTCAAAAGTTGAGACAATTAATAGTCTAATGATTCCAACTAAGAAATTGGAGAATTTGTACAATTGCCGATCATAAGAATCCGAAGTGACAACGGGACGGAATTCAAGAACAATCGAATGTTGGAATACTGCAATGATCGTGGGATTCTTCATGAGTTTAGTGTACCTTATACTCCACAACAAAATGGAGTTTCTGAAAGAAAGAATCGAACCTTGATAGAAACCGCACGAACCATGTTAGCCGATTCACAACTACCCATTGGTTTTTGGATCCAAGATGTGGCGTCTGCATATTATACTTTGAACCGCGTTCTAACAGTGAAGAGACATGGGGAGACTTGTTTTGTGCTACTTCATATAAGAAAGCCAAACCTAAAGTGGCTTGAACCTTTGGGTCTCCCTGAACCATTCTTGATCCCGATGGAAAATTTGAATCTAAAGCGTTAGATGGATTCTCAAGGGTAATGTTCTTAGATTCAAAAGATGAGACATTTGACAGCCTAATGATTATATTCAAGAAATTATAGAATTCATAATATATTCCGATCATAAGAAACCGAAGTGACAACGGGACGGAATTCAAGAACAATAGATTGTTGGAATACTGCAATTATCGCGGGATTTTTCATGAATTTAGTGCACCTTATACTCCATAACAAAAGGGACTTGTTGAATGAAAGAATCAAACCTTGATTGAAACGGTACGAACCATGTTAGTCGATTCAAAACTACCTGTTGGTATTTGGACCGAAGCTGTGGCGTCTGCATGTTATACTTTGAATCGCATTCTAATAGTGAAGAGACATGGGAAGACTTGTATTGAGCTACTTAATAGAGGAATACCAAACCAAAAGTGGCTTGAACCCGATGACAAGTTTGGATCTGAAGTGTTAGATGGATTCTTTGTGGGCATTACAACTGTGAAGTTGAGTTGAGATAAATTCAAATTACATAATTAAAGTACTTAAAATAAATGGTAGGTAATAACGGAGACATTAATGGAAATGCGAAAACTTACGTATTTGAATAAATTTTTAAAAGGTTAAATGGAGGCGGATAATCTCGAATCACCGAGATCGTCCTATTCCAAATATACTTTCAAAATTATGTATAATATAAGGTGGGTAATTGGAGTATCCACAAATTACAAGAGATTTTCCACAAAATCGTAATAAATAAGATAAAATAAATAAACTGAGATATCCATTATTTATCATGAAATTTTAAATAAATAACGAATACTAAATTAACAATGAAGATAAAAATGGGTTGTAAAATAATATAATAAAATAAACGAAAATGCGGGGTTAGAAATGCATGAATCACCATGACTATTCCAACAAACTAGCGAAGTCATCATCGAAAACAATCATAATTCTCAAGATATATAAAAAAAATCAAAGTACGGCGTTAAAATATCTATGAACCACCATCTAATTTCAACTAAATAATCAAATTTAATAAATATGAAAATAGATCATTGAGATACCCACGAACCACCGGAGGTTTTCAACAATAATCGTGAAAATGTCAATAACAAAATGGGTGATTTAAGTTATACATGGTCACCATAGAAATTCAATCAAGAAGGAAAAATACAATTCAATAAACAATATTAAATTAATTAATGGAAGATTTGATTTAATAGTGGAAATTAAATTTAAATGATGGGAAATTTAATTTAATAATAAAATTACAATAATTATAATTAAATTTCAACAACAAAAATCTATAAGAGGGAGGTAAGTTGTGAAACATGAGAAGTAACATGAGATTAACAAAAACCAAAAGTACTATAATGTTAATAATTAAAGTCGAGGGTGAAGATTGAAACGTGTTTAATAGTTTGACAATAAAATAAAATAAATGAGAAAAGACAATTTAAATAACATAACAAATTGAAAACGGATTGTGGAAATTGTGTCTTTAAAATTGAAGGGTTGTGTCAGATCATTGGAATTAAAATACTTTGATTAATTGGAGTATAGTGAAGAAATCAAATCATGAAATTTTTATTAAGTAAAATCAATTAAACTATGAATAAACGAATATCCTTCAATGCATTGGGCTTTCCATGAGCCTTCCATGGTATTTTATTGTCACAACTTGTTCGCATACCGAAATTAATAAATTTGTGAGTTGGGCTTCCCATGAGCTTTACATGGCGTTTTATTGGCCTAGCTAAATAACATAGCATCGATTTGTGAGTTGAGCCTCTCATGAGCATTCCATGACATTTTAAATTATCCAATTAATTAACGAATTATCAAAACAATTAAGTTGGTTGGCCCATTTGCTTTCCATTCAATTTTAACTTATCCTACTAAATAACGAATTAACGAAATCAAATATGGGTAGTTGAAGCATCTTGTGACCCACCACGGATAATAATGCTTCAACAAAATATCATAATTAAAACTGGTTGAGAAAATGAATAGTTGGATTGTCCAAGGCTTGCCATGGTTTTTTCACCCAACTAAGCATTTTAAAAATAAAAATGTAAAATAATTGGAAACTACAAATTTAGCCACGAAATCACCGTGAATTCGGTTTGATAATTTAGGGAAGGTAACTGTCACATTGGTTACATTGACCGCTTAAAGTTTTGGTCGTATGACAAATGTTCCACTTTGGGCTATAAGATCGAGTATTGTGGCCGGGTTATCCTCCAAGAAAGGAGTATCATCTTTCCTTTGATTCTCGGAATCATTTGCCAAGGCCCGACTCACAATTCTCTCCCCCCTTCTGGTTACTACGAAAACGTGTCATACTTCCTTACTTTAAGGTGAAGGAGTAAAAACAAAGTACACAAGTCTCAATGAATCACAATTAAAACCAAAACAACTGACATAATAACATCTTTGTCTTTTTATTAATAACCTAAAATCTTTTCTAAATGACCTTCTGTACCATTTATGGATTTTTCTTGTTAATAAACACTAGTTTTTTTACTCATTTAATAAAGTTCTCCTATTCTTTTCATCGTCTACATTTATTAGTGTTGAATTACATGTTATTTATTGAATAACATTAACCTTGTATGCGTAACTATATGATCATATCTTCATTTCATCATAAACATGCTTAATTGTTAATATGACACGTTGAACCGGAATGTCTAGATTAATATTTTATAACATGTAATAAAATATTTTGTTATCAATATTAATATTATTTTTATTATAAGTATTTAAATAAACCATGTGATTTAAAAAACAGAACATTCTAGCGCCTTTTAAGTTAAAATTATTCCTCAAGTTAGTTTATCTAATCTTTTAATTTGAAAAAAAAAGAAAAAAAAAGATGAAAATGTTTGAAAGTGTCGTACACTTTTATATGCACACACACATTCTTTTGTATTAATATTATAGTTATCATTATTATTATTATTATTATTATTATTATTATTATTATTATTTTATCTGTTCATCTTTAAAAAATATTTATCTCTATCTCAATTGTATTCAAACCTCCTTACCTCTGATATAAATAGAGGCTCTCATTCTCATTATTTTTCATACTAAATCTCATTCTCTCTTTTCTCTCTAAGCATAAACAAGTCTTTATAATTATTTTGCTTTTCATTAATGTTTTTATACATTTTTGCTTTCTATTATGAATTTCTTCTTGTTTGTTCTTATGTTCTTGAGTTTTCCTTTGAATCATCATAGTTATTCATATACTCTCACCATGATCATCATAAATTGTTAATTAAACCCTTACTTTTTGCTTTAAAGATTATGATGATCATGTTATTCCAAGAAATCACAATTATTTTCTCAAGATCTTGGATCAAAATAATAATTTTTCCATGAACAACTATGAATATTTTTATTATCTTCAAAAACTCATGAAATTATCATAAATATCATAAATTATAATATTTACACTTTAAACCCTATACTTTCATAAATGTCAATAAACATTCTAAACTAAAATATTTACACTTTGAACCCTATACTTTTCTAAATGATAATAAACATCCAAAACTATATTATATTACACTTTTAACATCGTACTTTCTTATTTATCAAACCCAATCTAAAACAATTTGAGTTAATATACAAATAGAGTATAAACCAGGTATGTATGTATCTGACGAGCAAACGATTCTGCCTAAGGAAAGAGTGGCATAAATAATGTCATTGGACCCGTGACTCTTACCTGGGAATCAACTTGCTGGAGGTCATGCTCTTGGTTTATAACATTCTAGTATGCGACACTCTAACTAATTTAAAAATCAAAAATTAATCTAGGGCATCCCGTGACTGGTTCAACTAACTCTTGCTCGTGTTCATCTCTTCTTTAATTCCTCAAAATCCTCCTCCTGTACCTTACCCCAAGTGAACACTACAGACTTTTGGGTCATTCCAGTCAACGGTGCGGCAATCTTGGAGAAGCCTTCGATGAATCTCCTATAATAGCCAACCAACCGTAAGAAGTTGCGTATATCAGTCAGGTTCTACGGAGTCTTCCAATTCGTTATCGCCTCAATCTTAGCTGGGTCCGCAGTAACCCCTTCAGGATTGATTACGTGACCTAGAAACTGCACTTCACGCAACCAGAATGTGCACTTCGAAAACTTAGCATACAACTTTTCGTTTTTCAAGATCTCTAATATTCTCGTAGATGCTCCACGTGGTTGGACTCTCTCTTTGGATAAATAAATATATCGTCAATGAACACAATAACCTACTTGTCTAACATCGGCCTACATACACTATTCATCATGTACATAAATGTTGTAGGGGCATTCGTTAGACCGAACGACATCACGAGGAACTTGTAGTGTCCATACCGCGTCTAAAACGCTGTCTTAGGGATTTCTGTCTCTTTCACCTTCAACTGATGATCACCATACCTAAGATATATTCAGGAGAAGCAACTAGCACCTTGCAATTGATCAAACAAATCATCACTCCGTTGAAACAGATATCTATTCTTCACCCTAAGCTCGTTCAACCCGCGGTAATCTATACACACTCTCATACTTCCGTCTTTCTTCTTCATGAACATCATTGGTAATCCTCGCAGGGACACACTCGACATTAAAACACCTTTGTCGAGAAGTTTTGGCAATTTGGACATTAACTCTTTCATCTTGGACGGCGCCATGTGGTAAGGTGCTTTCGCGACGGTTTGTGCTCCGGGTATTAACTCTACCTTTCTCTCGTTCTGTTGGCAACCCTAGAATGTCCTGTGGGAAAACTTCTGGATAGTCACACACTATATGAACATCTTTCACTTCTTACGTCTTGACCGTTTCTTTGACAATATACGCCAGGTAAGCACTGCACCCTCACCTTAACAAACCTTTGGCTATAATCATCGAAATGACATTAAGCCCTGAACTTTCCTTAATACCATAATCTGTCACTGTACCGCCATCCAATGCCGTCAACCTTATCAACTTACTCTTACATGTTATATTAGCCTTAAACTCAACAGCAACTCCATTCCCAAACGACATTGAACTCTCTTAAGGTCAGACAATTGGAGTAACAAGGAACTCACGTCCATCTAGTTCTACCTTAATATTCTTAATCATTCTCATACTTTAACAAAAGTATCGCTAGTGGTTTTTGTCATAAAGTCTCAGGTACACAACTACATTAATCTTAGCATCTTCCTTTCATGTTCGCTACACTATGTAGCGTCATCCTTTCATGCATGTAAAATTAGGATACCTTGACAATCACCCGTCCCTCTCGATCATATCTGCTTTCTCATCATTCGCTTCTTTATGATCCCAGCAAGATCCCTCATGGAGTTAACTATTGAAGGCATACTTCATGTCTTGACTCTTTCTAGTTGGCTTATCTCTGTTTCTTTCATGTTGCTTCCACATGGATTTCCCAGTTTGGGCTGCCTTTGAGGCATTAGCGAACATTGTTGGCATTGTAGTACGAAACAATTTAGCAAATCCATTAGTGTTTGATTACAAGCTCCCTGTGTGATCCTTTTTCACTACTTTCTATAGTCTAAGTCCTACTACTTTCGTATATCGTTTTATCGCACATTTCTTCAAAAGGTGTCAGGTTGGCACGTGTCTTACCACAATGTCTAGTACGACCTCCTCGTGCTCGTCTCTTTGTAGCAGTTGTCTATCTTATCTCTAAGTAACCACGAACATTGTCACTCCAGGAATTATTTAGTACATGATTCGTAAGGTAAGTAGTTAATGACAATGGCCAAGTGTAATTAACTCTTACATTACTCCTCATTTTCTACGTACTACCCTTTATGACTTCACTTGTGCTAGTTTCTAGTTATCACACAATCATGTAAACATACATATAACCTACATTCTTATCCCTAGTAATTAAGCTAGCATGCACATTCATTTCCTAGCAATTAAGCTAGCATACAAACATCTTTTCTTTAGCAATTAAGCTAACATTGTATATTCTTCCACTTTCATTTAATGTGCATGTACATATATTCTAAATCTTTACATGAACTTAATCATGCAACTTACCACTACTGAGCTTGCTTGAGCGACACATGGCTTTCTTGAACTGACATTTTCTTTCTTTTCTTACTTAAGTCTCATCCTTTGTTCGAGTCTAAACATGTAGGATGCTTAATTCTCTCGAACTTATGCTCTGATACCAACTTGTAAGTCCCCTGTCCCAATGACCTACTTTGGCGTTGGATTTACTCATAAAACAATTCTATTTATCAGAGTTAATTAAAAACTTCCGCGGAAATAAATAAACTTCAAACATTCATTACAAAACATTCAACATTGTCTTTAGATGTCAGCCTCCTCAATCCTTCCATGTGTCTCCCTCAGGCTAGCTGCTTCAGTCTATTTACCTACGTGCATACTAAAAGTCAATTACGCTGAGTGAGTTCTAGTTAATCAGGAAACATATAATACATTCACATACTTATTCATTCGTAGCCGAAGATACATATTACTTACCTGTTTATCTCTTTTGTACATACATAAGTATAACTTCTTTCTTTCTTTCATTCTTTACTTCTCTCATTCTTTTATATTTTAATACTTACTTTACTTACTTACACATTTTAAAGAGCATTATGCTCTACTTCCTCGAGTATTATTAGGGCCCGGTTCTCTTTTCTACCACGGATATTATTAGGGTCCGGTTCTCTTCTTCCTTGAGTATTATTAGGGATTGGTTTCCTTCTTCCTCGAATATTATTAGGGCTCGGTTCCCTTCTTCCTCGAGTATTATTAGGGCTCGGTTCCCTTCTTCCTCAAGTATTATTAGGGCCCGGTTCCCTTTCTTCCATAAAACCATACCATACCTTTCTATATATTCATAATTATAACTTTCATACATACTCTTGATCATTTCTATAGCATACATACATCATTCATATATTATATATCAAACGTTCACATATCATACACTTACCAATTAAGGTAAGTGCATTAACTAATCACATTGAGTATGCACACATCCCCGAAAACATAACAAGAAAATGGGGCTAGAAACTCACCTGTAAACGATTCCTCTCTGAATTTACGGTAATGCCCTTTCTTGAGCTGTGCATGGCTAACTGTGTATCAATTAACCGATATCACTTAACTAATCCTAATTATATTATACTTTCTGTTTTATAAACGTTCCTTTCCTTATTAATTAGTTACTTATCTCGTATATCATATAAGTCCATATCTATCGTTTACGTACGTATACGATGTTTATCTTTCATTTATTTGGAAAATCATTTTAACTTGTAAGTCCTTATTGGTGTGTAAGTCATCCAGCGTATAATTCGTCTAGCGCGTAAGTCTTACATATACGTTTCACATACATATATGCGCATAGTACATACACGCCCACATAAATATACGTCCATACATACACGGTGCATGCATACATATACGCTACATATATACATGTTTCGTACATATAAGCTACATACTTATACGGTCTCTTCTACTTATGTGCTGCTTAGACTTACACGGATACACACACTTATACGCTAACATCATATGCGTCCAAACGTATGTGCCTGTAAAACCCATTTCCTTCCAAACGACTTCTTTATGTTCAAGTTTACATTTCACATAATAATGTCTGATTTACTAACCCACCAAGTTTTATGTGAAACCGACTTCGTTTACCCGACTTTTTCACAAACCGAACACTACTCGTTTTACCCGAAACGAACCAATTAACCCGTTTACCCGCAAGTTCATTACTTTATTAATAATCGTGGCCCGTTCTATCATCCTACCAATTTTCATGCTAATCCGTACACGAAAATTAAACCTTTTTAACTAAAACATACATTTGAGGTTTATGTTCGAAATCACCCGAATAGACCAAAACCATATCAAACGAACTCAGAATTAAGTGATTCAAGGGGCCACAGAACTGTCTCGCCCCGATCTAAAAACCCATCAGCTCACCTTCGCCGGAAAACTGAAACAGTTGCCGGAAAAACTCCAATTTTGTTGTTATGGTTTTGCTAATAAAAACCGGACTTCTCGATCTCTAATTGGTGGAAATCTTCATTTATATGCCATGAACACTCAGTTAAAATTTGAGACCGATCTGACGGTTAGATCTCTAGGAATCGTCGTGTCTTTGTGGGCTATTTTCTCAAAAATGGTAATTGAAGAAGTGTGTGTTTTTGAAGGTGTAGGCTATGGAGTAGAGATGGATGAAAATCGAAAAAGTAGAGTTTAAGGAGGATTTTTACTCCCTTAGGCTCATCTTTCCTTTTTAATCCATATTAAATTCCATCTTTGAAGCCTACTTAACCTTCCATCTTTATTATTTTCTTATTTCTTCAACTAACACAAGTAAACTTTTCTATCCTAAATAAATAATATATTAAATATTATTCTTATGAATTACGGGTGTCACAAAATTTTATCAAAAATATATTTTTGTAACAATAAAACCATTAGCTTTTGGAATATTTTTGACAAACCGAGAAACTAAGAAATAACAAGGAGCATTTGAGCAAGATTAATCTACTCCAAAAGTGATAAAATTAAAAATATGGTTTGTAATAT
The DNA here is from genome assembly GCF_021521415.1 of Bidens hawaiensis. Taxonomy (NCBI): domain Eukaryota; kingdom Viridiplantae; phylum Streptophyta; class Magnoliopsida; order Asterales; family Asteraceae; genus Bidens; species Bidens hawaiensis. Next base: position 87,078 of record NW_027505139.1, read on the forward strand.
TGAGATTAACTCTATGCAAAATATAATGTTTTCACCCAATCCTTCCCTTTGTGAGAAACAAGGCTTCATGCATTTATCCAGAAAAATACTCATATATTGGATACTTTTGAATGAGTTATGTACTTTTTTGCGGATCAGAACTTCTCTTGGGTATTCTATTCGAGATCAGACGAAATGTTGCATAAAAAGAAAGGTAATATATTTCAAAAAATTGCAAATAAAGAAAACCAAAACAAACCCCACTATCCTACCAATTACCCTTTTACCGGTAAAATTCAGCATTGGTATTTTACTGGCAGACTCAAAAGAACTAGAATGTATTCTTTCGATTTCAATTTACTTCGTTGTCTACAATTCGGGAAACCTATGTTGCCTCCAGAACTTAGGGAGATAGTCATTCTCTTTAGAAATGAGGTGAGAGAATAGTGGCGCCAAGAGGAACAAAGGTCACCATTTTGTGGGATTTCCAAAAGCGCAATGGAAAGACGAGCAAAAAGATATGAATGATGTTTGGGCTGCGGAAACTGGTTTCCCGAAGGAAGATGTGGAGTAAGTCAAACCGAATCCCAATATGAATATGCCTAACTAATAAGTGTTGGGGGCTATTAGGCCCAAAGCCGAACGATCCATTAGAATTGGAAGTTATGTTTAGAGAGCAGGGTTGGGAAGAACTAATCCACATCTTGGATAAAACCGGTCTTGGCAATCTGACCTTAAACAACTCATTAGGATTGTAAAAAAAACTGATGATTCACCACACTTTGAGACGAAGAATGGAGCAAGAGCAAGAGCAAGAAAAGGAAGAAAATATTCAAGAAAAATCTCGATTACTCGTACCCCTCCAAACACCTTTATGTAAGGTCCCGTTACCGGTGCCTCACATTTGGACGTTGGATTTACTCATAAACACAGTTCTAAATATGATAGTTAATAAAAACTTTTGCGAAAACGTTAACTTTAATCATTCGGTACAAACATTAATCTTTTCTTTAAAAACTGTTGGGTCAAGAATTTGACCCAAATGAGGAGATTTGACTAAATAAAGAATATGGAAGATTGGAATCTTCTCAACCTCCTCAGAAACTGCTAAGTATTGAATCCAAGCACACCTTGGACCTTTGAGTAAGCTTTTACTTAGCCGAGTACGAGATTTTGCCTTCCGGGTAAGGTTTACTTCAAATAGTCTTCTTAAGTGAATATCCGAGCAAGGTATGTTTTTTAGTGATTTCCCGAGTAAGGATCACTGATTTGGCATCTCCGAGCAAGGTTCACTTTGTCAAGCAGGGTTGTTCTTCAAGACCAAGTATTTTACTCATCCGAGTAAGGTTTGGTTAACCAAGTCCATGAAGCCAAGTGATTGGAAGACCGGGCAAGGTATTCTTTAATAATTATGGTCCGAGTATACTTGATGAGTTAATGGAATATCTCTAAGTTATATCGAGTAAGGTTCTGCTCAAGTAAGGTATGTACTCTCGAGTACGCCTTATCAACAAGTTATTCAATGACAATGAGCCGAACAGGACCATAGAAGAACAAGGTTGCTCGTAAGGATTTGTCAGGCAAAGTTTGATAAGTTCAAGAAGATTGAAGTCTACTCGGTGAATATTTTACTTGGTAAAATATTCTTTAAGTAAAGTCTACCCGGAAACTGATCCCGAGTACACTTCTATGTTTACCAAGTCTGAAGGAAGGCCGAGTACACTGCGTACTCGGAGACTAAAGATTAATGAAAAGCCTACCCGGAAGACTTGTTTTACACTTAGTTTATTTTTTGAATATGTAATTTGAATATGTATTATCGGATAGGGTTTCTAGAAGGAATGACAGATGTCCTAGGTTGGCAGGCCAATAAATAGAATATTTAGGGAACGCCGCCAAAAAAAAAAGGAGACAAGAGGCAGATGGACACAAGATACGGATAAGACCGACACATTAATTGAGAATATTTTGTATGTGCCGGCTGTCCTAGGATTCCTTATAAAACCCTAAATCGATTACTCTGTTTGTATGATTAACATTATATAAATGGAAATCTTTTGAGTTAATCCTGTGTGTGTTATCTATCTTTGAATATTCATTGCAACCGTATGTTTGTTATTGATTCTGCCTTTAACAAACGGTCATCTTTCTAAATATAGTAACCCGTCATTAACTCTTTTGTCAACACAATTAATTTTGTGTGAGTTATGACATGATTGATTAAGATCCGAGCCGAATCGACCATATCAAGAGGGACCTGACAAGTGGTATCAGAGCTGATTACTGCTATTTTTAGAAAGAGTGTTGCTGATTGAAGATTTGAAGAAGAATGACGTAAGCAGGCACTGTTCGATTGATTTGTGACGGCAGCAGCCCTGTTCTTCATTTTTCTTCCAGATCTACAATTTTTGGTGTTTTCTTTTCCTTGTTTAAATTAAAGTTTTAATCTTTATATCTAAATTTTGTTCTAATCACATCAGACACATCAGATCTGAGCATTCGGTTTCAGATCTGATTATTTTTTTTTAAACTTTTTCAAAGAAACTGATTTTTGAATTCTCAAAATGTCTGGATATGAGGAACAAGAGGTGTCTACTAACAAGATACCAAGGTTTTATAGACAGGAAAACTTTATCAAATGGAAGGTACTCTTTGAAGCAGCCGTATGCTAAAATGACATTGACATGTGGAACTCCATCAAGAATGGTCCGCAAACTACTGTAGAAGAAGGTGCAAATGCTACTACAACTGCTGCTGTAAGAGAAAAGATGAGAAAGGTGGATGACAAAGCCTTAGCTATGATTAAGCTAGGTTTGTCGTGGGAGATACTGACCAAGGTGGCTCATCACACAACTGCCAAACAAATGTATGATGCCATCCTTGAGATGTATAAAGGGAACTCTGAACTGAAAAACATAAAGAAGCAAAGATTGAAGCAACAGTTGGAAAGATTCAAATATAGGGATGGAGAAAGGTTGAAATCAATACTAGAACGTTTTCTGAGTATGTGAATGAGTTGAGAACAACTGATTATGTAATGACTGATTTTGATTTGAATACAAAGTTACTCAACTCAATGCCAAAAGAATGGTATACTGCTTGCAAATTCATCCTTCAAAAGCAGAATTTCAATGAATTGAAATTGGATGATGTGGTATGTTTTCTTCAAGCTGTTGAACTTGAAATGATTGAGAATGAAATGATTAAGGAAGATAGACCAGGCTTCAATGTCTCAAATGCATTGATTGCCCCTATGGGAAACCTGTCAACAAAGAACCAATAACAAATTCCCATCATAGAAGAACCAGCTGAACATAATGTTGTGACTCCAAAATCTTTCATTGGGGGTAGCACAAGTACTCAAGGAAATCAGCAGAGGTTCAATGTGCAACTAATTGATGATTCTGAATATGCCTCTGTGTCTAGTGGAAATGTTACAAACCCTGTAACAGGACATGCTCAAAACAATGAGACACAAGCTTTGTTGTCTATGTTCACTGAGTCATATAATGCATTTGTTGCAAAGAACATGATTCACACAAGTGTGGTTCAAGATGATTTAGAACAAATTGATGCAGATGACTTAGAAGACATGGATCTGAAATGGCAAGCTACCATGTTGGGTTTGAGAAGTAGAAAGCTGTATAACAGAACTGGTAGAACTCTGGTCTCTCGTCCTAATGACAGGATTGGGTTTGACAAGTCAAAAGCAATATGCTACAATTGTCAGAAACCTGGTCATTTTGCAAGAGAATGCAATCAACCAAGAAATTTTCAGATAAATCAATTTCAGAATCAACAACCAGGAGGTCAGCATCAATATCAATAGAATCAACCAAGAGGTCAGCAGCATTACCAACAAAATCAGCCAAGATTCAACAACAACAGCAATCAAATGAACAACTTCAACAACAACAACTACAACCCAAACTTCAACAACTTTCAGTCTCAAATGAATAATCAACAACAAAGTATGCAACATAATCAAGGTTTTCAAATGAATAACAATCAAAACCTTCAAGCTGTTCAAAATGTTCCAAACAACACTATTCCAGCAAATCAAAATCAGATCAGAAATCAAGGAAATGTGGCAGTAACTACACAACATGAAGGAAGTTTTGATTGGAGCTGTCATGAAGAGGACATTGCAGATGATATCAGGAAAGCAAATGTGGCATTCATAGCCATAATTGAAAAAGAAAAGGGATCATCTTCTCAGGTACACTCTGCTCCTACAGTTGATTTTAATGAACTTGTCAGTGAACTAAAAACAAAAGTAGGCTAGCTGGAAGGTGAGTGTTTTAGAAAGCAAAGTATCATAAATGAGTATGAGGCAAGTGAAATGATTAGTGATGAAAAGATTAAGAGCCTTGAAGATGATTGCATGATCATCTACAGAACTCAAACCAGATACATCACTGAGATTGATGGTTTAAAGAAGATGTTGGTTGAAGAAAAGGTGCAAAACACAAGACTAAATGTTGAAACTGAATTTCTGAAGAATTTGGTCTCAACTGGCAACATATGTGGAATACTGTATCAAGTGAAAGAACAGGACAAATACAAGACAGTTCCACCTCCATTCAACAACAACTTTATGCCTAAAGTTGACAAAGAGAAAAGAGATGCATACTTACAACAATTCAAAGATGTCTTTCAAGACAGGGAAGAATTTGTTGATTTTTACAAAAAGATAGAAGTAGATGAAGATGGAGAGTTTGTGATTAAGAAAGAAGTGAAAGAGAAAAAGTCAATTGGAGTTCAATCAGGACATTCCAAATGTACAAAATGATCATGTTCAGAATGGGAGTGACACATGCAACCAATCAAATGAAGATGAGAATGCTTCCACAGCAAGATTTCAAGACTTGTTTCAAAGCTTGAATCTGGGAAATAATGGTGCATCTACTTCAGGACAAACCAATGATGAAGCACCAGAGTTTCATGATGCAGAAGCTGATTTGATCATTGATGAACCTGAACATAATGAATCAAATCTTGACACAAATTTGTTTACAAATATGATAATACAAACTCCTATTGTTGAAAAGAATTATCCTGCTGAAAATATCATTGGTGACTTGCATGAAAAGAATAACAAGGAGTCATTCTGTGATAGCAAACATCTGTCTGTACTCTTGCTTTCTATCCCAATTAGAACCAAAGAATATTGCTCAAGCATTAAAAGACAATAGTTGGGTAGAGGCTATGCAAGAGGAATTGGCTTAGTTTAGAGATTTACATGTGTGGGATCTTGTAGACAAGCCACATGACAGATATGCAATTGGAACCAAATGGGTGTTCAGAAACAAAAGGGATGAAAGGGGTTTGGTGATTAAGAACAAAGCAAGACTTGTAGCACTGGGATGTCTTCAAGAAGAAGGGATAGACTTTGAGGAAGTGTTTGCACCAGTTGCAAGACTGGAAGCCATAGGAATTTTCCTTGCATATGCTGCCTCAAAGAACATAAGAGTATTCCAGCTTGATGTTAAATCTGCATTCCTAAATGGAAAGATTGATGAAGAAGTGTATGTGGCTCAACCACCAGGTTTTGAGGATCCTATGTATCCAAACAGGGTGTATAAGTTAAACAAAGCCCTTTATGGATTGCATCAGGCTCCTAGAGCATGGTATGATGAGCTATCAGCTCATTTACTTGAAAATGGTTTCACAAGGGGGGCCATTGACAAGACACTCTTCTACAGAAGAAGAGGGTCAGATTTGTTGCTTTTACAAGTCTATTTTGATGATATCATCTTTGGATCTACAAATGAAAATATGTGTTTGGAGTTTGAAGAGGTGATGAAGTCCAAGTACAGCATGAGTTCCATGGGTGAAATGAACTTCTTTTTTGGCTGCAAGTTCAACAAAAGGCTGAAGGGATCTTCATTCACCAAACTAAGTATGTGCAGGACATTTTGAATAAGTTCAACTGTCATGATTACAAGACTGCTTCAACTCCAATGGACACTAAAGAAAAAATGATAGCTGATGAAAAGGGGGAGTCAGTTGATGAACATGAATACAGAGCAAAGATTGGATCTCTGATGTATCTGACTGCAACAAGACCAGATATCATGTTTGCTGTGTGTGTGTGTGTGCTAGGTTCCAGTCAAATCCAAAAGTCTCCCACATGAATGTTGTTAAAAGAATATTCAGATACTTGAAGGGAAGACCAGACTTAGGGATTTGGTATTCAAAGAACCAATCCTTTGATCTGATTGCATATACAGACTGTGATTATGATGGATGCAATATGAGTAGAAAGTCAACATCAAGGAGATGCCAGTTTTTGGGAGAAAGGCTAGTGTCATGGCAATGCAAGAAACAGACTACAGTATCAATCTCCAATGCAGAAGCTGAATATGTTGCTGCATCTGCCTGCTGTGCACAAGTTCTCTGGATTCAAAATCAGATGTTGGACTATGGTTTGAATTTTCTCAACACCCTTATTCTTATTGATAATATTGCTGCATATTTTACTGTTAAGAACCCTGTGCAACACTCTAAGACTAAACACATTGAAATCAGACATCACTTCATCAGAGATTGCAGTGAAAAAGGTTTGATTGAAATGCAAAGAGTTGATACAAGTGATAATTTGGCTGACTTATTCACCAAACCACTTGATAGAACTAGATTCAACTTTCTTTTGAAAGCCCTGGGGATGATCAACTCTGATGAAATCTGATTAAGGATGTGTGCTTGGTTGGGTACCTCTAAGTGCTACTTGAATATTTTAGAAGAGGTTACACTTGCTGAATATGTTGCTGAATATGTTACTAAGTATGTTAAATGTTATGTGACTTAACTGTTTCTATGCGTGTCTCTGTGATAACTGATTATTTTATTAGAGATTACACATATTGAATGTGTTTCAACTGAATGTTGATTAAATATGTTTTGATTATGTCACAAGCTTGAAGTTAACTGATAGGTGCTTAAGTAACTATCTGTGCAATTTGTTTGAAATTGATGATAATTCTTGACTATCATGTTAACTGATCTGATGTTATGATAAGTAGTTTGATCTGTTTAGGTGAAATTGAATACTTATATGATGTCATGAGTAATCACATGTTTATGGTTACTTGAATATGTTCTTAATCTGATCTTCTGATGATGTCAAGATAGGATAGACATTGAATGTTAGTACAGTCTGCTTTTCTTGATGATGATAAGAATGATTAAGATTTGAGTGTGTGATGCAACTGTTTGTGTCAAAATGTGTTTTATGTCAAAATTAAGTGATTCAATGAATTTTATAATGAATTTTGCATAAATACTATATTTTGGTCAAAACATGAGCAAGTTGATTAATGGTGTAGAGATATGATAAGATTATTCAGTTCAAGCTTTTAAGAAGCTTAAAAGAAGGATTTTTAAAGAAAAGTCTCAAGTAGTTGTTTTTGCTGAAAATTATGTCATTTGCCCAGTTGGAAGGACATATACTTGTGTATGTTTGGTCCTTAAATCTCTATAGATTCAAAGGATAACCATTAACCTGAAAACTGAATGCATTTGGGGCAATTATGACTTGTTTCTTCTTCCTTCACTTAAAACTATGTCAATAACTCTGACTTTGATAGGACATATACTCACATGTATGTTTGGTCCTGTTGACCATTTTTGGTCAAACAGGATAGCCATTAACCTGATAATGAAGAGATATTGGGGTGATTGAATATTAAACTGTATTTTTTTTTGGGAAATGATAGTACATTGACTACTTAGCTGATCATATGGAATTTATAGGCTAAAAAGACCTTAGTATAGTCATTAACATGCATGGTTGCTTACCCATGATGATGTAAAATCTAAGGTGATATAAACTTAATGAATATGCTAATCTTTATGTGGAGATGCATAGTTGTTTTGCATGTCTCAAGATAAATCTCTCCGAATGATATGGCAGAAAAGTGATTACCCAGTCATACACGAGCTTGTTGTTATTTGGTCAACCAAAATGAAACATCTTTAAATATGACAAAGAACATGCTTTAAAAAAATTTGAGAAAATATCAAAAACAAGGGGGAGAATGAATAAATCAACCAAAAGTTGATAAGTGTTTTAAATATTTTATCAAACAAGAGGGTTACAACAAGAACTACAAAGATGTTGGCAAAATCTGTCTCATCTTGAATGAAAGGCATGTTGCTAACTGTAAGTCCAACGTTCAACATCTATATATGTTCGAATCTAAAAATACAAAAATACAATAAGTTCTGTCATACAAAAACTATTTTTGACCAAATTGGGGTGATCTGGGGAAAGCCAAATAAGCTTTGAGAAAAGATATGAGGCATCATAGCACAGTGTTGACCATTATTGCATTATGCTCAAATTGAAATTTAATCATATCACCAAAGAGATGAAAATCATGCTAAGTTTATACCTGCTGTTAACCTATCTAAGTTGTCATAATAATGCTGATAGTGATGTAATGAGATAGCTACTTAGTCAATATGATCCCATTCCTGAGATCTTTTGTAACACCCCGTAACCGCAGCGGAAACGTACATGGGATGCGACAGACACCTCTGATATCAACCACATTGTTTATAAAGAAAACCGAATGCATTAATATACTTCAAAATTACATTATCTCATCTTGCTTTACCGTCTAGGTGATACACACATCATACAATACGGTTCATAATTCTATCTGTTATAATGTATCCTAACGTCCAGCACGCAAACCTTACACACATCAAGCACTTAGCACGTAAGCAATCACTTCATCTAAATTGTACCAGAAAAGCATGTGAGAAAACGGGTCAACTACGAATAGTTGGTGAGTTTCACAATTTTAGTAAACCATGATAAATTCATATCATAATATAATATTATCTGGGGACACTGTTAACCCATAAACACCTTTAATAACCTCTGGGGACACTGTTAACCCAGAACACTTCCAATAACCTCTGGGGATACTGTTAACCCAGAACACTTCCACTAACCTCTAGGGACACTGTTAACCCAGAACACTTCCAATAACCTCTGGGAACACTGTTAACCCAGAAATACATTTAATAACCTCTGGGGACACTGTTAACCCAGAACACTTCCACTAACCTCTGGGGACACTGTTAACCCAGAACACTTCCAATAACCTCTGGGAACACTGTTAACCCAGAAATACATTTAATAACCTCTGGGGACACTGTTAACCCAGAACACTTCCACTAACCTCTGGGGACACTGTTAACCCAGAACACTTCCAATAACCTCTGGGAACACTGTTAACCCAGAAATACATTTAATAACCTCTGGGGACACTGTTAACCCAGAACACTTCCACTAACCTCTGGGGACACTGTTAACCCAGAACACTTCCAATAACCTCTGGGAACACTGTTAACCCAGAAATACATTTAATAACCTCTGGGGACACTGTTAACCCAGAACACTGTTGCGGGACCTTACAATATTAACAACTCAGACAATTACCATTTTAATACATTACCGTACGATTCCCGTACAATAAACATTATATAAATACATTCATTTCCATGCGATCTGCATGTACTTAAACATTTTGATAGAAACATGCTTTCCGCCCCGGGAAAATATTTAAAACATTTCAGTAAAAAGGGGCCCGTGAAACTCACCTTAGCACATGCAAGCAGGTAACAACAATCATTATCAATTAACACGTCCAATCTGTAATATGATCCCTACGATCGTTATTATACAATTATTGGTTATATAATCGTTAACCTTATCAATCGGTACATCTGGGGACACTGTTAACCCAGTACTGTACCTGTTCCGGGGGCAATGTTAACCCAGAAATACTTCTCCGGACTCAGATTGTGATGTCGTTTAAAGTTCCATAGTCACAATTTCTATTAGTCGTTTTCTCGTTTTGCGTGCCTAGCACGAATATCCGTTTTATGTTTCAAAAATGAGTTTGGTCACACACGACTCGAAAATAGTGGTTGTCTGATAATTTAATTTAAAATGTGAAATTATAGCTCGGTTTAGACGTCCCGATTGGCCGCGGGACCCGTTTCCGTCTTTGGCGTACCGGAAACTATTAAAATAGATTAAAATTACTCAAATCATCCGAATTATTTTCGGATGATTTATTTTTACTTGTTTAGCTCATTTATATGAAAATAGTTCACTTTTAGGGTTTTTGTACACCAATCAGCTCGCTTAAGCGAACTTCACCGGTTTACGCGTTTTACTTTAAAAGTTTGATAATTAGCACAAATAATTATCCGTTTACTCTCGGATCTTGAAATTTTGCACAAATCACTTTTTAACAGTATTTCCAGAATTAATTCTTATATTTAAAATTTACTTATCTATTTTTAAACACCATTTAAACACTAAATATGTCGTAAATATCAAACGATCTTAGAAAAATCCCAAATTTCTCCTGGATGTCCCCTGCTATCCACATAGTCCCCTGTAATTTTTCCAAAACCAAAATCTTCTTTTAAATGCCATTTTTACTAAAACCGAGCTAGAAATCCCTAGAACTCGTTTAACCGAAAAGCCTACTTAGACTTCTCCAACGGACCTCAAACTTTTTGTGTGACTTATACATGATATGAAAAGCTTATCCAAAATTTTCCAGAATTTTTTATGATATTTAACTATTTTTCACCATTTTTGGCCAAAACCGAGCATTAAATTCACCAAATATTCATCCTTCATCCAAAAATTACCAAAAATTCACAGAACTCATATTTCCATGTGTTTAACACCTCTGTAAAATTTCGTGACCTAACTCTAAACGACCAACAATCTGTCCAAAAACACATACACCGACAAAAACCGAATATACCTTTCGTTTTCCGCCACTACAAGCTACAAACTCATCTTTCCGCCTTATCTACCACTAAATACAGAGCCTACAAACAACATACCACAATACCAAGCAAGTTACACTCACGATCAAGCCATTTCTTTCATGGTTACGGTTATGATACTAAAACAAAGATTTTAACCGTAAAAATTCGTTTTTGACTCGTTTAACTCATTTCTTGGACCAAGATCCTTTGTATAACCCGTATACATCACTTGATCATGCAAGAATCGGTTTCATCTCGGGTTTTCACCCATTTTTCATTTGAAACCTCATTTTCTTGAAAGAAAACCTAAGAAAGGAAGATAAACACGATTACAACTCGGTTTTTACCTTGTGTTCTTGCTTGAAAACTCGGGTTTTGGTTCAAGAACTTAAGAGAATTCATGGTTTGTGGGATTGTGTTTGTAAAAAAAAGAAATGAATTGTTTTGGTGGTGTTGATAGTCCGATCGGACTATGTTGGGTGGGTGGGGGGTCCCACAACTTCATTTCTAGCCACTCATTCCGATTTCCGTAATCTGGATAATGTTTTGGATAATCTGGTTCAGTTCGTGTCTCGGTTAAATGTTTAATTCGACTTAAAACGAGGCCAAAACGGTCGTTTTTCGGCTTAAAAATAAAATTTATATAAAACTGATTTAAAAACTTTAAAAACTTAAACCATGACATTTATTAACTTAAAACATCATAGTATTAGTTATTACGCATCTTTTTCGGCTTGATCGATCGTCTCTTGCTCGGTTTGGTATTAAAGGTTTCGTTTAACGTACCGACGTACTATTAAATCGAAATCCTTTTTCTGTGCTTTAATCCACTTACCCCGAAGCTTTAATACTTCGTAACATCACTAAATATCATATATCTCGTCTATAATTGAACCCTCGATTCATTCGGGTTTCAATAACTATCGATCGTTTGATCGCATATTCAATACGGTGAATTATATATTCACATACAATCAATACAATGAACCATGTATTCTCGTATAATTACAATGGTAACTCATGTACCCGACATTACATATGACGTAACTAACGTCTACCGGTTAGGGTATACCTGGTTTTGTCGGAATCGTTACATTCTCCCCCCGTTAAGAAATTTCGTCCTCGAAATTTTACACGCCCACATCTCCCTTCGAGAGAAAGGTGGGGGGTTTTTCCTTCAGAATTCACCCTCGCGTTACCAAGTATAATCTGGTCCTCGCTGTGAATTTCCACTTAATCTTAATTAATAACGCTTGGTATGTCCAAACTGTTTAGTTTTCCCGTCTACTATCACTACGGAATTAGTTATGTTATCAAACATGTCTTCTATGAGTACTTCTATTACTAGTACTTTCGTTGCCTCATCGCTTAGGCACTTTTCAATCCGTATACATGGCAAAACATCATGTATAGTACTTAGCCACTAGAATACTTTAATCGATAAACTAAATGATCACCCATGGAGATAGTTCTCATGGGGTCCGAATTATTAAGAGGCTATTTTCGGTTTTGCCAAACTCATATCACCTCTCTAAGGTGACGCCTTAAAATACCTTGTCACCTCTCTCCGGCGACAATGGTTTCCTTTGAACGTTGGCATAACTCCTTTGCCAATCACGCGCTGCTTTCAACTTGTCTTAAATATTATAAATCCGATTGGTTGTTTCTCGAATCAATTCCAATCTTATGGCTTGATTGACGCCCATTTTCAATTTAACGAATTGATGATAATTACTTCACCCATAAAAAGCTTCAAGCTCTCGATGGTTCCTTCCCCGCCTTCCAATAATGGAAGTAGGGTGACTATTTTGATCTGAGATAATTGAAAATGGCACTCCACGACGATATACCATTTCACCATCAGGAATTTAGGCAAGAATTCATTGTGGTAATCGTCATAGATTGGAATGAAATGCGAGGATTGGTTAATCGATCCGCGATTACCCAATTTTCCTCATGCCTTTGATATATCTTGGGAATTTGCATCCCGAAATCCAATGTAATTTATTCCCACTATCATTGGCGATTTTTCTGTTATTGTGGCGTTCCCAAGGGTTTTCGGTATGCAGCCTTATCTCTTGCATAACTTAAATTTTCACCAACATACGTAACCATATCTTTCTCCAAACTCGACCATTAATAAAAATCCTTTCAGATATCCGTATCATCAATAGTCAAATCCGATCCCGGATGTATGGATTATTTCGATCTATGCGCTTCGTCCATGATTAATTCACTAAGGCCATAGAGGGTCGGGATCCAAACCCGATCTTTGAAATAGAGAGTTTCGTCGACGCGCTGTCCGAAATTCCTTTCGTTGCCGTAAAGTTCCTCCTTTTCCAAATGTCCCTCTTTCAACGCCTCATATTTAGTTCTTTCTGATCGAATATGTGATGCAACTTTTATGATCGGTGACGATGGTGCACTTCGTATCGTAGAGACAATGTCTCCACATTTAAGTGCATAGATAACCGCTCCCAGTTCTAAGTCGTGAGTAGTGTAACCTTACTCGTGTACTTTTAACTGTCGGGAAGTATAGGCTATGACCTTAATATACTGTGTCAACATGCAATCAAACCATTTACGCGATGCGTCACAATACGTGACAAAACCATCGTCTCCATCGGGGAGACTTAAAATCGGCGCTTGGCACAATTTTAATGGTTTCTATCTTAATTGGGTCTTTGTTAAATCCTTGTTGCTTCACAACATGACCAAGGGATTATGCCCTCTTTATTCAAAATCACATTTCGAAAACTTCGTGTATAGCTCATCTTGCTTTAACACTTCCACAATTTTCCTTAACCGTCGATCGTGCTCTTCCTTACGTTGCAAATATATCAAAATATTATCAATGAATGCTATGACAAATTTGTCCAAATAAAGTTTACAGACTCGATTCATGAGTTCCATGAATGCTGCCGGCACATTTGTTAGCCCGAAAGGCATAATTAAGAATTCATAATGGCCGTAGCGAGTCCGAAACACTGTTGTTGCAACGTTTTCCTCTCGGATTTTTTTTTTTTTTTTTTTTTTTTTTTTTTTTCATTTGGTGATAACTATATCTAAGACCAATTTTCTAAAAACAAAACGCCCTCTGCAGTTGGTTTAACGGATCATTTACTTCGAAGAAGTGAGCACCTACTCTTGATCATCACTTTATCCAATTTTCCGTAATCAACACATATCCTAACACTTCCGTCCTTCATTTCCCAATTAAAACTGGTACACCCCATGGTGACTAACTAGGTCGTATAAAATCTTATCCAACAATTCTTGTAACTGATTGGATAATTCTTGCATCTCGGACGGTGCAAGTCGGTAAGATGCTTTAGCAACAGGGCCAGCTTGAGGTATTAAATCGATTCTGAATTCGACCTGTCGGGTTGGCGGTAATCCAGGAAGTTCTTCTGGGAAAACTTGTGGAAATTTGCGCACCACCGGGATATCTTCTATATGTTTTCTTTTAAATACTCTGGCAATCACGTTTGTTAAATACACCACGTCTTCTTGTTGTAAATATTATAACATCTCAAGATGAGATTAAAGTGGTAACATAATACCGTACACTTTTCTCTGTATCTAATCGCTTCATCGTCCGAAAGAGAGCTTCTAATCATTTTCTTTTCATATTTGATTTTTGCTTCATGCTGAGTTAGCCAATCCATGCTAACTATTACGTCAAAACTTCTTTGCTTTACTGGTCGTAGGTCAATAAGGAAAAGTTAATCGTTCAGAATAATAGGACAATTCCGTACAATTTAGTTAACCATTAGGGATTTACCGTTAGCGATCCTACAGTATAGGGTTCTATAGTTTCACTAATCGGTATCTTTCCAAAGGGTAGGAGGTTAGCAGGAACTAACTTCTATCGACGACCGCAAAAATATCACTGAAGCCTATTGATTTAAAACTACAATGTACTTAATACCACTGTTGGATCATGACGTGCGTTATTTGAATTACTCACAAAAGCACGGCTCCTTGCTTGATCAGAGGTTGATGCTTGTCATGAGGTTCGTCTTCCAACTACACCTTGGTTCAACTTTGGGCAATTTCTCTTGAAACGTTCTGTACTGCCACATTCATAGCAAATGCAACTGTTTGGCATAATTTGATTTCTTTGGGTGGATTGTTATTGAAGTTGTTGGATTCGGAGTGGTTGTACATGAATGGGTTGGGGTTGTCGGTTCACATGGCTTCAATTGGTTCTACAATTAGGGCATTACGTCCATCTTTACCACGTCTGTGGCCTACTATCACTCGACATTCTTCTTCCTGCCGATAACCATATTTTCCACATTTAGGGAAGGACCCTTCATGCGGTTCATGTTTCACACCAGAACTAGTCTCAGTATAATTCCGGGTTGTAGGACATTCCTACTTATTCAAAGGCCTATCTCGCACTATGCCTTTATCACTTCTCTTCTGTAACACACAACATCTCACCTAACGTCCTTCTAGTCCATTTCTCATAGAGTCAAATATATCAATGCTGGCTTGTGACACAATCCTTCGAAAGGTTGTATATTTTACAGGATTGACTATACTCCTTATCGATGGAGTTAGTCCCCAATATTGCACTTACTTCGCTTAGTTTCAGGAGTAATTAGTCATGTTACCAGACATGACAATTCCTTTAAACGATTAGCGCGTTCTAAGTGATCAGCACACAACATTTCTATCTTTCATAGCTCAGTTTCAAATCTCTGAACTCAATTACTCGAATAAGAGTGCTCCGGTACTAGAATTTTAAATCCTGACCATATCATCTGAGTAATAATTTTCCAACTATAATTTTTGTACCATCGTGTTCCATCACGATACAACATAATCTACCAACATATCTGTAGCATATTCCACTACACAATATTCTAGACTCTTACCAATATCCTTAACCATTTCGATCTTTTCCATCCACTCGCTAATCTATTCCTCCCTTTACCATCAGTAAACTATTAATAATTTCCTTACCACAAACAACAAACATATCCTTCATACCGGATCTAATTCATTACGACTACTATTCATGTTTAGTATATAACTAATACTTGTAGTCATAATGGCATTCGGTGGGACGTTATCACTCTTAGTAATACCACTAAGAATTGAACTATTCATAATCATGTGATTGCTCGCTCTATAATTCTGCATTCACATTTGCATCAACACTAGCAGTGATCTGTGATACTACATTCGGTATCATCATCTGCTATCCTTGAGCAATCAACTGAATCATATCAATCTCCATCATTGGAGTTAATCTTTTTATGTCATTCTGCCGTACCCATCCCGTACGCAGTAATCAATACTAATCTCACCATATAACTCGTTACCAGCTCAATCATAACAACAGGTACACATACACACCAAATATTATGACATATATTACACATACCGGCATCTAGTATATATGTCCCACAAATATAATAACATATGGACTTAACCTGACATCGGTTAACGTTTAAATATGTTTCATAACCCTTGTCACCAACTGACATATAGACCTTTCTCAACAAAGATCAATGTTTAATATGCTCGATTTCAATATCCTTTTGCATGTCAGCATAACCGATACATGCTCACCGTGAGCACCAAACGATTACGTACCACGGAGTTATAATATCCGTGTCTATTCGTATATCCGGCATACACAGTATACCTCCTACGTACGAGCAACCAACTATGCCATAATGATTCCAACACTTCTTTGTGTATAGGTAATCATTCGATTCGAGCCTACATGGGTGTAAACATCTAATGGATGTAAGGATAACATAGGAAGTTATTAGAATAGGCGGTACCGGTGTTGGTAGGGTATGGGATTTATCAAATTTTGGTTGGGAGTGACGGTTACTAGACATTTCTGGTTAATGTCAAACGGGAGATTTGACTTGGTACCATCATAACTATAACCCGATAAGTCCGACTTATCACCAACCGATGCTCTAGAAATTTCAGCATCCTCGGTACTTTTTATTATCACATCCCCCGGTTCCTTATCCGGGTCTTATTTCCCAATACTTGAACCCCCAAGATATGCACACGTATATATATATATACACATTAGCACATATAAATAATATTATATACTGTACACATATGTTGCCATTTTTACCTATTAATGTACCCCGTGACTTCCCCTGAATTCCCTCGTGCGGACAAGTCTGTTATTATGTTCCGGACCATAATAACTCACTTGTCCATCCAAGTTCATCCAGACCTCGTCACTATAAATTATTAGTTGATATTCAGATCCTATAACACTTGAGCTACTGGTTATATTTTAGGTATCTTTTAAAGACATCCTAATTCTTTTATAACCAATGGCTCTGATACCAAGTTCTGTAACACCCCGTACCCGCAGCGGAAACGTACACGGGATGCGACAGATACCTCTGATATCAACCACATTGTTTATAAAGAAAACCGAATGCATTAATATACTTCAAAATTACATTATCTCATCTTGCTTTACCGTCTAGGTGATACACACATCATACAATACGGTTCATAATTCTATCTGTTATAATGTATCCTAACGTCCAGCACGCAAACCTTACACACATCAAGCACTTAGCACGTAAGCAATCACTTCATCTAAATTGTACCTGAAAAGCATGTGAGAAAACGGGTCAACTACGAATAGTTGGTGAGTTTCACAATTTTAGTAAACCATGATAAATTCATATCATAATATAATATTATCTGGGGACACTGTTAACCCATAAACACCTTTAATAACCTCTGGGGACACTGTTAACCCAGAACACTTCCAATAACCTCTGGGGATACTGTTAACCCAGAACACTTCCACTAACCTCTAGGGACACTGTTAACCCAGAACACTTCCAATAACCTCTGGGAACACTGTTAACCCAGAAATACATTTAATAACCTTTGGGGACACTGTTAACCCAGAACACTTCCACTAACCTCTAGAGACACTGTTAACCCAGAACACTTCCAATAACCTCTGGGAACACTGTTAACCCAGAAATACATTTAATAACCTCTGGGGACACTGTTAACCCAGAACACTGTTGCGGGACCTTACAATATTAACAACTCAGACAATTACCATTTTAATACATTACCGTACGATTCCCATACAATAAACATTATATAAATACATTCATTTCCATGCGATCAGCATGTACTTAAACATTTTGATAGAAACATGCTTTCCGCCCCGGGAAAATATTTAAAACATTTCAGTAAAAAGGGGCCCGTGAAACTCACCTTAGCACATGCAAGCAGGTAACAACAATCATTATCAATTAACACGTCCAATCTGTAATATGATCCCTACGATCGTTATTATACTATTATTGGTTATATAATCTTTAACCTTATCAATCGGTACATCTGGGGACACTGTCAACCCAGTACTGTACCTGTTCCGGGGGCAATGTTAACCCAGAAATACTTCTCCGGACTCAGATTGTGATGTCGTTTAGAGTTCCATGGTCACAATTTCTATTAGTCGTTTTCTCGTTTTGCGTGCCTAGCACGAATATCCGTTTTATGTTTCAAAAATGAGTTTGGTCACACACGACTCGAAAATAGTGGTTGTCTGATAATTTAATTTAAAATGTGAAATTATAGCTCGGTTTAGACGTCCCGATTGGCCGCGGGACCCGTTTCCGTCTTTGGCGTACCGGAAACTATTAAAATAGATTAAAATTACTCAAATCATCCGAATTATTTTCGGATGATTTAATTTTAATTGTTTAGCTCATTTATATGAAAATAGTTCACTTTTAGGGTTTTTGTACACCAATCAGCTCGCTTAAGCGAACTTCACCGGTTTACGCGTTTTACTTTAAAAGTTTGATAATTAGCACAAATAATTATCCGTTTACTCTCGGATCTTGAAATTTTGCACAAATCACTTTTTAACAGTGGGGAATTTTATAAAAATATTTCTAGAATTAATTCTTATATTTAAAATTTACTTATCTATTTTTAAACACCATTTAAACACTAAATATGTCGTAAATACCAAACGATCTTAGAAAAATCCCAAATTTCTCCTGGATGTCCCCTGCCATCCACATAGTCCCCTGTAATTTTTCCAAAACCAAAATCTTCTTTTAAATGCCATTTTTACTAAAACCGAGCTAGAAATCCCTAGAACTCGTTTAACCGAAAAGCCTACTTAGACTTCTCCAACGGACCTCAAATTTTGTGTGTGACTTATACATGATATGAAAAGCTTATCCACAAATTTCCAGAATTTTTCATGATATTTAACTATTTGTCACCATTTTTGGCCAAAACCGAGCATTAAATTCACCTAATATTCATCCTTCATCCAAAATTACCAAAAATTCACAGAACTCATATTTCCATGTGTTTAACACCTCTGTAAAATTTCGTGACCTAACTCTAAACGACCAACAATCTGTCCAAACCACATACACCGACAAAAACCGAATATACCTTTCGTTTTCCGCCACTACAAGCTACAAACTCATCTTTCCGTCTTATCTACCACTAAATACAGAGCCTACAAACAACATACCACAATACCAAGCAAGTTACACTCACGATCAAGCCATTTCTTTCATGGTTACGGTTATGATACTAAAACAAAGATTTTAACCGTAAAAATTCGTTTTTGACTCGTTTAACTCATTTCTTGGACCAAGATCCTTTGTATAACCCGTATACATCACTTGATCATGCAAGAATCGGTTTCATCTCGGGTTTTCACCCATTTTTCATTTGAAACCTCATTTTCTTGAAAGAAAACCTAAGAAAGGAAGATAAACAGGATTACAACTCGGTTTTTACCTTGTGTTCTTGCTTGAAAACTCGGGTTTTGGCTCAAGAACTTGAGAGAATTCATGGTTTGTGGGATTGTGTTTGTAAAAAAAAGAAATGAATTGTTTTGGTGGTGTTGATAGTCCGATCGGACTATGTTGGGTGGGTGGGGTGTCCCACAACTTCATTTCTAGCCAATCATTCCGATTTCCGTAATCTGGATAATGTTTTGGATAATCTGGTTCAGTTCGTGTCTCGGTTAAATGTTTAATTCGACATAAAACGAGGCCAAAACGGTCGTTTTTCTGCTTAAAAATAAAATTTATATAAAACTGATTTAAAAACTTTAAAAACTTAAACCATGACATTTATTAACTTAAAACATCATAGTATTAGTTATTACGCATCTTTTTCGGCTTGATCGATCGTCTCTTGCTCGGTTTGGTATTAAAGGTTTCGTTTAACGTACCGACGTACTATTAAATCGAAATCCTTTTTCTGTGCTTTAATCCACTTACCCCGAAGCTTTAATACTTCGTAACATCACTAAATATCATATATCTCGTCTATAATTGAACCCTCGATTCATTCGGGTTTCAATAACTATCGATCGTTTGATCGCATATTCAATACGGTGAATTATATATTCACATACAATCAATACAATGAACCATGTATTCTCGTATAATTACCATGGTAACTCATGTACCCGACATTACATATGACGTAACTAACGTCTACCGGTTAGGTTATACCTGGTTTTGTCGGAATCGTTACATCTTTTCAGTTTATCAAAGATATTGTTTTGAAATGAATTATAACTGAAATTTGATCTCTAAATGCACCATTTACTCTTAAACTATGTTCTGAAATAATACATAACTTAGAAATGTCTTTGACAAGTGGTTTAAGTCAAAAAGTGTTGCATTTTGCCTAAAATAGGTTGAATATGTAAGTTCGATTAAGGTTTGATGCTTTATAACCTTCTCGAGCACAAACTGTTTGAATATATATTTTCAGGTAAGGTTAATGATTTATAACCTTTCCGAGTACAAAACATTTGATTATGTGTGAATATGTAAGTTCGAGTAAGGTTTGATGCTTTATAACCTTCTCGAGCACAAACTGTTTGAATATGTATTTTCAGGTAAGGTTAATGATTTATAACCTTTCCGAGTACAAAACAGTTGATTATGTGTGATTATGTTGTTTCGGGTAAGGTTTGATAATTTTCAAACTTTCCGAGTAAGCTTAGTCATTTCTGACTAACTTTATGATTTTCGGGCATGCTTTGAAGTGTTTACACTTTCCGGTCGAGTACACTGTTGCACTCATTTTCCCGAGTAAGCTTGAAGTCTTGAGATGATTATGTGTTGTTATAGCTGTCTTTTAACAAGAAATTTTTGTTTAGAGCAAGCTGTGCATGTTATATGCTAGTTTCGAGTAAGCTATGCACGTTATATGCTGATTGTGTTTCCAAGCAAACTTTGTGAACTTAAGTGAGTACACCGAGTAAGCTTTGTGTGAATATGTTGTTAGGAAAGGCTTGTTAATCTTTCCGGGCACGGTTAGATGTTACTGTTTAAGCTTGTCATTTTTCGGGTATGGTTTGATATGTTGAGTTCCCTCGAGCAACGGCATACCTGATGATTGAATGTGTTTATCCTAGCAAGCTTAGTGCTAACTTAGGATTTTCGGGCAAGCTCTATGAAATTTTAGACTATAGCACACTTAAATGTTCATGTGTTTAATTTCATTCCGAGCATGCTCTGTGATATGTGTGTTTATGATTTCTTTGAAATTATAAGTGTTTTTCGGGCAAACTTTGTTTTCCGATCACACTTTATATTTCGGGTACACTTGTGTTCCTTCAATATACTTGGTAATTTTCAAAAACTTGACTTTCCGAGTACACTGTCTGTCAGAATTTATTTCCGGGCACACTTTGAACTATATGAAGGTTATTCGGGTAGACTTTGCATAAGATTGTTGTCCGAGCACACTTTACATCTGAAAGAGTGCTCGAGCACACTATGTGTTCAAGCATTCTTGAATGAATGCGTCAATTGAATATGTGAGTTAGTATGATAAAATTGTTTAGTGATTCATACTTGAATGAATGCGTTGATTGAATATGTTAGTTAGTATGATAAAATTGATTATGATTCTTAATAGGGTTCATGCTAGATAAGTTTTAATTTAAAATTGAGAAATCTTTATGAGGATCTTAATTGATTCTTAGTAAGAATGTTTATTTGATGATTATATTTGATTATTTGCCTTGTGATTAATTTCTCAAGAAATCGAGTATTTCGGGTAAGCTTTCTTCATTATGTCTTAACTTTAAATTAATTTACTTAATCGAGCAAGATTTGTAAATGGGCATATTCGGGCAAACTTTGTATATTCAAAAATGAAAACTTTCCAAGCAAAGTTTGACCGAGTAAGATTTGTATGTGGAAGTATACCGAGTAGACTTTGGATATATTAATCTTTCGGGTAAGGTCTGATAAACTTAAATGAAATTAAATGTTTTTAATATATCAAGTGGATAATGTTACTGGTTGACAGCTAGTAATGCACAAGAGGACAAAAAGCATTTAAAACCCATTTTCAAAAGGGTATAAAAGAGGGACTTAAGAAAATTTTTCAACATTATTTCCCTATCTCTCTCCTTCCACTGCAAATTCCTACTCACTAAGAAACTTAACCGACTTATCGAATTCAACATTAATCCAAACCCTAATTTTTATCAGCTTTCTAATTCCGACTCGGTAAGAATTAATAATATGTTTTCCGATCACGGTTAGGCTGTAATGTGACTTGATTATGTATTTGATTACTGACACTCTGTTTATGTGTTTAGGTTATAAATTTGTCGAAGAACAGGTTCTTGAATATTTCTCCCTATCTTCTTCATTCTTATAACTTGAAATTATCTAAAGTACTGAACTTTATGACTAATTTCACTTTGAATATGTTTGTTTATGTATTACAGATATGGCAGACAACGAGCCAAAGTATGTTTTTGACCCAAAGCACAATATGTGCGCATTACTACAAGTGACACAAGAGAATGAACCAATGGCTCGAATGATATTATGGATGGCACGGTCAAACATCAGCTTTGCACTCACTGAAAGTCCTATTATTTACAGAAATCACTCCTTGGATTTCTGGAGATCAGCAGAGTTGGTTGAAAATGTTAATGGAAAACGAATAGAAGCAACCGTGGCCAAACAAGAAATACAGATCACAGAGAGAATGATCAGGAGATGTCTAAGACTGAATGACGATGATCACAATCACATAGACTTCAATACAAAGCACTTATTGAAGATTTTTAAAGAAACGATGGGGTATCAAGGAAATGTCCATGAAGGACAGTTTCAGAAGGGTCTGTTTCTGATGTTATACAGATTTCTTATTCATCATATTATTCATGGATTTGCTCCGAGGAAGGGATCATGGACTCTGATGAGTCATGATCTAGCAAATGCCACAGTTGGAACAATCTTTGATCTGCCCTTTAACTTTTCCAAGATGATTTTTGAGGGGTTAGTGGGGAATCTGAAGAAACCAGAAAGAAAAAGATTTTTACAGTACCCAAGATTCCTGCAGATCATATTCAACAGTGTATTACAAGACTCACCAAAAATTGGAGACACACATAAATTGCAAGACCCTGATGCTTACAAAAGAATCAAGAATCCTGGTGTCTCTAATACCTTTAATGCAAATGATTCATTTGAAATTTTACCTTGGTTGTTAAACCATGATTTGGCTATAATGCCAGTACCTGAGCTGAGCTCAGAGGAGGAAGCAGGGGGTGATGATGAGAGTGATGAAGGTAATTCTGATGATGACGATGCCGATGGAGATGAAGGGGGAGATGGTTTACAAATGGAGATCATGGCACCTGAACAGGGGGAACATAGAGAAGAACTTGAACAACCTACCTCTACACTACCACACTCACCACCACCAACCTCACCACATCAAACACCACCTCAAACCCTTACCCTAGACCAACCTGAAACATCCACACATCAACACACACATTAATCACCAAGACCACAAACACCTACCACCAACCAACCTGAATTTGAACCATTTACTACATCAGAACCTACAAGTCCACATGTTGATATATTCCAAAGAAATCTTGAGTTGATGTTGGAAAATGATGAGTTGAAAAGACAAGTTGAGGAGGTTAGGGATGAGAATGTTGAGTTGAGAAGAAAGAATGAAGAGATAACTAGTGAAAATGAAATGTTATTGAGAAAGTTAGCTGATGATTCGAACCCTGGTGCAGGAGGTTGAGAAGACCTCGGTTGCCCCAAAACAGCTGGAGAATATGGATGATACTGATGTAAACATGGATGATGTTGAAAGTGTTGATAATGTTGATGCTTTGAAGATGATAATGAACAATTATAATGATAGTGATGAGACTGAAAAGGAAGTGATAGAAGAAGAAACCAATGATGATGAGGAGGTTGTGCTTACAGAAGAACTGACTGAGATTGTGAATGAGGAAATAACTGTTGAGAATACTGGTTTGAATGCTACTACTGAGGAACTGGTATACACTGAGCCAAAAAATGATCAAGAGGCCAGTTCCAAGAGAGAAGAGCATGATTCTGAACTAGATCAACTGCTCAAAGAAATTGATGAGTATGAAACTTCTAATCAAGAAGAAGATGAAGAGCAGTTGAGAAGGATGAAAGAAAAGGGTAAAGGAATAGCAACAGAGGAAGAACCTGTTATGTATGCTGAGAAAGATGTAACTTTTAAAGATGATGCTGCTGCTCTTGAAGAGCAAGAAAGAATAATCAAAGAAACTTTGGAAAGGGAGAAAATAGCCCTATCACTGACTCCAGAAGAAATAGCAGAGCAAGAAAATCTGATCAGACAAGCCAACATTGAAAAAGAATTGACTGAAGATGAGGCTGAACAAGAAGTTATAGCAGAACTAATCAAAATGATCAGGGTTGAGGAAGTGGACAACTCTTTGGCTTTGGTAGTAAGCATGTTTCAATCTAAAAGTCAAACATCAGAAACTGCTGCTGAACCAGCCACTGGTATAATTCCTGAAGAGGAGATTGGCGAGTCAATTGCTTCAAAGGCTGCCAAGAAATGGGCTGAACAGGTAAAAGAGGATTTGAGAAATAATCCCACAGATAACTGGCCAGAAAGAAGATTTGAAAAGACTTATCAAAGAAGAAAAATAACATCTGAACAAAGCCCTATCAGGGCTACACCTCTGCAAAGCCTAAGACCTGTTGAACATATGCAAGGTGTCCCTGATGTAACAACTAGAGATGAAGCAGATCATCCAGCTCCTGATGAACCAAAGATAGATGCTATGAATGAGCTGACAGAAGAAGAAGATGACTCTGAGAACTCTGATGATGACAATAATGATAAACCTGAGAATGATGAAGAAAAAATTGGAACAACAGCTAATGTTATGTCCCCACAAGTTGAAATGACTGATGTACACAGGGCAAACATTAAGCTGAGTATGTTGGAGGCCAAAAGACTAATGGAACAAAAGAACAAAGATGCCAAGAAATACAAAGATTATTTAAGAAGACATGGTTACTCTGAGAAAGATTTGGCACATTTCTCTTTTGATGAATTACAAGATTTATACATTAGTGAAAGAGAGAAAGTAGTGGAAAGATGTGTTAAGGAAAATGAGGAAATTGAGTTAGAAGAGCTGAAAAGAAAATTCAATGGAATGTGTGGATATTTGTTGGAGAAAGGCATGAAGCCTGAAATTGTGAAGAACTTGGATAAAAAGACAGTTGTGGATCAGTATAACAGAAGGAAAAGAAAAGAAAAATCTACAAGGGTCTAAGCTGAAAGCACAGTTCAAGCTGAAACAACTATTGAGCCACCAAGGAAGAAAAGAAGAATTCAGACAATAAGGGAAAAAGAAAAGGAGAAAGTCAAACATGTTGAAATCCCTATTGTTCAAGAAGAGGTGAAACCTGAAACAGAAGATGGACCATTCATGCCTTGGGATAATGAGGAAATGATCAACATCCTAAGGAACATAATGATGAACAAGAGAGGGATGACTGAAGAAGATTTTAATGTGTTAGAAAAGGAGGATTTGAAAACTCTTTTCTACCTTCAGAATGATGAGTGGGAAAAGGTTTTGATAGAAGGAGAAAATCCCAGATATTATGCTGATGGCAGATTTGTACCTGCTGGACTGGCAAGAACTCCAGGAATGATAAAAATGTTGATTGAACTGGAGGCAGCAGGACATGACATTGTGGAGATAGCCAACCTTCCTACTGAGATGGTGGAAGCTATGTATGTGAAGACATTCAACTTGGGACATCGAAAGCCCAAGAAATCAATTCCATTCAGACCTCCATTTCATCAAAGATTTCCTAGAGGAAGAGGTCAAGAAGGAAGAGGAGAATCAAGCAGCTCAGTACAACACAGAACAAGACCACAGTCTGATGTGGATCTACCCAGAGAGCTGTATTATGATTAAGTCACTGATTCCATCAAGGTGATTATGGAGAGCAGGTTGCTAAGGGAGATTGTGGTCAGAAGTGACTTCCGTGAGTATAATGAAGATCAATTAAGAAGAATGGCCACACTTCACTTATATGACTACAGAAAAAGGGACAAATCAGCAGGAAGACAAATGAATGATTTATCAAAGTACTTGCATGAAGAAGCTGATAATGGATTCAAGTTTTTAAAAGAAAAGAGAAGTTGGAGAATGATTCAACTTCACAGATCAAAAAGGTCAGTGAAGCTGAAGAGAATGGACAGGGCTGAACTGAACTACCAAATAAGTGTCCGAGATCAGAATCCACTGTCCAACATGGATACGTGTATAAACTTGGGAAGAAGAATGAGAAGGCCAAAGTATACAGTACAGAAGAACGGTGTCATTGCTGAAGTGGAATACAAAGAAGACACTGGTCACTATGTGCTGAGGAACTCTGATGGAAAAGCTTTGGCGACAATCAAGAAGGATGCAGATCTGACATGCTTACACAATGATGATCTTATAGATATAAGAGACTTGGTGATACCAGAAGGACACACTCACTACCAAGTGCTCAATATCTTCAGAGAAAGAGCTGCATCTGTAATCCAGATGAGAAGACAAGCAGCCTACAACGAAAGGAAAAGACAAAATAGATAGAATAGGCTTTGCTTTGTAATGTCTTCGGAGAACTTTTGATTATGTAATTTTTTTTATGTAATTTAATTATGAAATTTGACTTTTAATTTGATGTGTATTTTGCTAAGTATAAGTAACCATAGAGTGTTTTGGGCCAGCTGAGGTGTTCAAATCTAGGGGGAGATTGTTGGGTCAAGAATTTGACCCAAATGAGGAGATTTGACTAAATAAAGAATATGAAAGATTGGAATCTTCTCAACCTCCTCAGAAACTGCTAAGTATTGAATCCGAGCACACCTTGGACCGTCGAGTAAGCTTTTACTTAGCCGAGTACGAGATTTTGCCTTCCGGGCAAAGTTTACTTCAAATAGTTTTCTTAAGTGAATATCCGAGCAAGGTATGTTTTTTAGTGATTTCCCGAGTAAGGATCACTGATTTGGCATCTCCGAGCAAGGTTCACTTTGTCAAGCAGGGTTGTTCTTCAAGACCAAGTATTTTACTCATCCGAGTAAGGTTTGGTTAACCAAGTCCATGAAGCCAAGTGATTCGAAGACCGGGCAAGGTATTCTTTAATAATTATGGTCCGAGTATACTTGATGAGTTAATGGAATATCTCTAAGTTATATCGAGTAAGGTTCTGCTCAAGTAAGGTATGTACTCTCGAGTACGCCTTATCAACAAGTTATTCAATGACAATGAGCCGAACACGACCATAGAAGAACAAGGTTGCTCGTAAGGATTTGTCGGGCAAAGTTTGATAAGTTCAAGAAGATTGAAGTCTACTCGGTGAATATTTTACTTGGTAAAATATTCTTTAAGTAAAGTCTACCCGGAAACTGATCCCGAGTACACTTCTATGTTTACCAAGTCTGAAGGAAGGCCGAGTACACTGCGTACTCGGAGACTAAAGATTAATGAAAAGCCTACCCGGAAGACTTGTTTTACACTTAGTTTATTTTTTGAATATGTAATTTGAATATGTATTATCGGATATGGTTTCTAGAAGGATTGACAGCTGTCCTAGGTTAGCAGGCCTATAAATAGAATATTTAGGGCACGCCGCAAAAAAAAAGGAGACAAGAGGCAGAGCAAACTTAAGAATATTTTGTGTGTGCCGGCTGTCCTAGGATTCCTTATAAAACCCTAAATCGATTACTCTGTTTGTATGATTAACATTATATAAATGGAAATCATTTGAGTGAATCCTGTGTTGGTCATCTATCTTTGAATATTCATTGCAACCGTATGTTTATTATTGATTCCGCCTTTAACAAACGGTCATCTTTCTAAATATAGTAACCCGTCATTAACTCTCTTGTCAACACAATTAATTTTGTGTGAGTTATGACATGATTGATTAAGATCTGAGCCGAATCGACCATATCAAGAGGGACCTGACAAAAACCATAATATAAAACATTATATTTAAAATATCATTTCTTTCATCTTCAGATGCCAGCAATCCATGCCACGTGCCATCCTCATGCTAACTCTTCAGCCTGATCACCTGCGTGCATACTAAAAGTCAGCTACGCTGAGTGAGTTCTAGTTAATCAGGCGACATACAATACATACGTATATCATACATATATACATATCCGAAGATACATATCCATTCTTAATCTGTTACCCTACTACCATACATACATACATATCTACAATCACTAACCTCAGTCTACCGAGAGTACGTTCATAGTCCGTCGTCGATACCTATACTCAAGGTCGTGAACACGTAAAAGATCCTTAGTCCTTACCTATGTTCACCATTCATGGTACGTGCAAGGTCGGCAGTCCTTCCCTATACCATCCTATATTAACAACACATACAAGGTCCTCAGCCCTTCCTTATATTGCAATCTAAACCGTAGCACGTACGAAGTCCGCAGTCCTCCCCAATGCAACCACAACATAAATACAACATGTATAAGGTCCACAGTCATTTCCTATGCTGGTGCCTATCTACAATACGTATAAGGTCCACAGTCCTTATCTACGTTGACATCTATCACCTATAACACGTATAAGGCCCACCGTCCCTATCTACGTTTACAGATATCACCTATATCACATATAAGGCCCGCCGTCCTTAACTACGCCATCACCTGCCAAGTCTATTGTCACACCCCGACTAGGTAGTTGCGGAAGCATAATACGGGAATGCAACAGATAACACTGGTATCAACCACATTGTTTATAAAGAAATTCAACAACCTAATTTACATCATATTACATTGTTTGGTTCTAAGTTTACAAACTAGATGAAAAACACATAACCGGTTCACGGGCTTCTTATTTATTACGATGTATTTGCGTCTATTCTCAGCAATTCAACTTTACTTTTAACACCAAGCACCTAAGCAATTCATTCCAACTTCGGCTTACCTGAAAAGCATGTTAAAACAGGTCAACTACGTCTAGTTGGTGAGTTTCAAGTTTCACAAGTATAAACGAAATCAATATACGAGTTTGTAAAGTTTACAGTGTGTATGTATACATGTATGTGTATGATGTATTATACTAAGCCACAAGTGAAACCGAAACGAGCTATAATACATGGCCTCTCCTGCCCATGCACTCCCGTTGGCATTTAACAGCCACTTTGCCCCAAGTATTTACTATGTCTAACACCACATAGCAGTATGTAAAAATATAATGACAATGTGCAACTGGGTTTACATATGTTCCGGCATACCCCACCGGCTCTGTCACTGTTGGGTTTGTCAAACCGATAGTACTATCCACACGCCATCGGCACGAAGTTAATCACTTGTGTTTGTGGGGACTTTCAAGTGTTAGTACTTAGATAATTCACATCATCACACGTTTTCAAGCAAATAAGTATAAGTAAACATGCTTTTCACCCCAAAATTTCGTAAAACGGTTTATAAAGTGGGGTAATGAAACTCACTGTTTAGTAGATAATCAGTACTGTATCAGCCCGTGGTTTGATTGGTTCGCTATTAGAAGTTCCTGTAATCAATATTATAATAATATTAAAATTTTAATATTATCATAATCTCAATACTAAATTGGGTTGTATAACTAATCTGTGTATAGCTGGAAAGCCCAGAAAGTGGCATTAGGCTTAGGTTGTGATGTTGTTCAATGTCTAATACTTAAAACCGAACTTGGCTCAGTTTCCCCGTTTTCCCAGCTGGGCCAAGTTGTTCGTTTATGCGATCAGAAAACAGTTATGGGGGAGTAAGCTTGAGTAAATGTGTTGGTCAATAAAATGATTAAGTTATAAATAAAGATCATATGTTGGGGTCTCGGATTAGCCACGGGGCCTGTTTCAATTTATTCAGTTCGAATTGAGAAGAAACGCGTACATTCTATCCAGATCGTCCAGGTTTCTCATAAAAAGTTTCGTTTTTTACTTAATTAATCCAAAAATATGATGTTTGATCACTCTTGGTGTTTTGATATTCCCGCAGGTTCGTTAATTGCGAACATGCCGATTTTTATTAAAATTGAATTTGTTTAAATCTTCAATTTAGCATAATTAATTAACCATTAATTATTAAATTATGAAAATTTAGCCACTTATCAATTAAAATATGTAGATTTTTCTAAAAATATTTTTGGAATTATTTACTGATTTATTAATTTATAAAAATTCATTTTATCAGCTATAATTTGTCTGAAAATCGTCCGTTTATCCCAAACAATCTCCAAAAATTCCACAAAAATTCTTGAATACTAAAATTATGTTCCAAAACAACCTGTATCAATTCTAGAATGTAAAAAGCTCGGGAAATATTCTTTTCGGCCCAATTTCGGCTATAAAAATTTGTATGAAAGCTAATGCATAAAACCCCCTTAGTATTCTCCATATGATCCTAAAATTTATATGTGATCAAAATTCATCAAATCTAAGTTCCTTGAAAATTTTCATAATTGTTGAAGCATTTTAACTATTTTTCCCCACTTAACGGCCCGATTTGGTTATCATCATCATCGTACTCAGTATATCCCACCAATAGCAAAGCTATGGTAGGGTCTGAGGAGGGTAAGATGTAGACAGCCTTACCTCTACCCCATGGGGATAGAGAGGCTGCTTCCGGTGAGACCCCGGCTCGATTTGGTTATAAATTCGCCAAATATTCTCGAATGATCAAAGAATTACCAAAGTTAAACAGGGGCTCATTTATAAGGTCCCTGATGTTCCTGAAAAATTTCAAGACCTAACAATATGTACATCACAACCGTAACCTAAACAGCCCGTAAACACGTATTTCGGCATTACCTTAGCGGGTTTGGCTCGTTTTTGCCTTTCTAATCAACTTCTCAAGCTCTTTGGCTCCTATGTAGGCTAGATACAAGTCCTATATCACAAACCAAACAAGTTTTCATCAACATAACAGCCCTTGACTTAGGGTTTCGGCTAGGGTGTAAAAACCGAACTTTTGAACCGTAAAAACGCCGTTTAAACCCTCTAATCCGTGTTTATGGCCAAAAAAAGAGTATGATTCTGATTCCCAATCGTGTGTATGATCAAAAAATATTTTTGGACCATTTTTAGAATTTTTTCATTGTTAGGAATGATTTTTGATAATCAAACTAAGTGTATACGTTATTAAACATGCCTAAACATGCAATTATTGGATCAAAATAATCAAAATACCTTAATTTTTTGTTGGGTTTGTGTAAGAACAGCAGATTACCCTTGTTCACGTTCTGGAAAAGTGGTTGACAAACTATCTAAAGTACTTTCTTATTAAGTTTCTAATAATAGTATTAATAACAAAAATGACGGCCGCAAATTGATTTGGGCCTCCCCTTGGGCCCATTTGGCCCAATTTATGTGTCTGTACATGAAATGCCAATCCATATTTATTTCGGGTTCGGTTTTTGAAGCGAAAAATATATCGGGTACGACAAATAGCGCGAAAACGAGTGTTTTTCGGCCATTTTTGTGTAAATTTATAAAAATATAGTATACATTTGTAAAATTCAAAAATATTTTCATGGATCGCTTAAAACATTTCAAATAAGTGTTTGATAAGTCTTTTTTGGCTTAACGGATGATACAATGCTTGGTTTGTAACTATCTTTCGCGTTAAAATCTATAGCGGGTAGTTAGACGAGCATGTTTTCGTTTAACTTGTTTGATATCGAACTAAGGCCATAATATTGATATATTGACTCATATTAAACGTATATCACTTATAGATGACCCCCCGGGATATCTGGGTCATAACCAGACCCGTTCGGTTATCCGCTCGTTCGTTACGCAATAAGTGGTTAAACGCTTATTCGATTTGTGAAAACTGAAGTGTATCCGGTTTTGTCACGATTGTCACATTCTCCCCCCGTTAAGAAATTTCGTCCCCGAAATTCAATATGCCAATTAAACATTCCTTAGAGACAAACAGGAGTATTTGTTTTCGTTTTCAAATCTATTTGTCTCCCCGTTGTGGATTTTACCGAACTTTGATCCTTGAAATTTTTATTGAGTCGTAACTGTTTGATTTTCCCGTCTGTTATTTATACGGCTCTTTACAAAGTTTAGCTATGTGTGAGTTTTCAAGTGGTACTATCACCGCCTCGTCAATAAGGCACCTGTTTGTTTCGGTATATAGGAAATTACCGGTAGGACCAAAACTCGACACTAACTATGTTTTATTCAATTTGCTATGAGATTAAATTTCAGGGTAAGTTCTTACGGTTCCGTGTATTTCGTTGTCCACTTATCAGTTTCTTTAATTAGCATAACACTTTTTAAAGGTCAACACTCATTATGTACATCGATATAGTTTTATCTGTGGTTTCTGTAATCAAATTGTATTTTGTATTTCGAGTATTGTCAACTTTTAGTCTAATAGTATCAATTCATGTTCTTGTTCGTATTGAATCGGTTACAATGCCGCTTGTATATTTTGTTAAAATCAATCGTTTCTTTAGGAACAACAGGTCGTGGTTAAACCGAATCAGTTTCTTAAGTTTGTCAAAATATAAGAGGCGAAATGACTATCTCAGTTCGAAGTAGTCGAAATAGACATACCATGTCGAGGTATGATTTGTTGACATAATGGTAGGCGCGCCTTTCAGTTGTGTAGTTGTTATGGTTCGGGAGGGTGTGTGCAAATTAAGTTAGTTGGTCAACTAGTACCCGGACTATACAGCGTTTTTAGGGATGATTTATGAAAGGGTGTTACGAGGCTCATAGTAATCTGTTCCCACTCCCACTGGGTGTTTCCGGTTGTTGTAGCATTACCGAGGGTTATTGATAGTATGTTTTAGTTAATTCTAGACTCGGTTTGTTGGAGGTATAGAATTTCATAGGTCTTCCTTTCCGAAGTTATTATCGTTCCTGTACAAGATTTTGTTTTCGAAATGTTATACTCTTAGGGCTTTCTTTTGGGCGATACTGGATTTCTAATAAGGCATCGGTAATATCCAACTAATTCCAAAATTTGTCGAATTTCTTTTGGTGACTCTGGTGTTTATCTGTTTTGCTCAGGTGTATGTGAATTCCGTATCAACTAATAACGTTTCCTAAAAATCATACTACTCATAGCCAAAATCCGCACTTGAACATCTTGATATACAATTTCTCCCACCCCAAGATCTCCAAGATTGTTCGTGAATGTTGCTCGTGTTCCTACTTGGTCTTCAAATATATCAGAAGGTCATTAATAACGTTATAAGGAATTTGTCAAGTTACGATTTACTAACTCGTTCGTGAGATTCATGGAAACTGTGGGTGCATTAGTCAGTCCGAAGGGCATAACTAAAGGTTCATAATGACCACACCGAGATCGAAACTCCGTTTTAGACACATCTTCCTCTTGGATTTTAACTTGAAGATAGCGGGATCAGAGGTCGATTTTTAAGAATTAGTTCGCCTCTTGGAGTTGATTGAACCAACCGCCTAATTATGGGAGGGATATTGGTTTTTGATGGCAATTTGTGTAGTTTCTAGTAATTAACGCACATCCTAATCTTTTATCCTTCTTCTCTACCAACAACACTGGTGTTCCCTACTGATGGTAGCCCAGTCCCATAAAGTCCTTATCTAATAATTCTTGTAGTTGCGTCATTATTTCTTACCTTTCGGAGAATGCCAGACGATAAGGTGCCTTGGCAATAGTAGTTGCTCCCGAGATTAGGTTCATATGGAATTCCATGTGTTGGGTCGGTGGTAATTCTGGTGGTTTAACGGGAAGGACATACAAGTATTTACGTGTTACAGGGATATTTCTCGTATATTTTTCGTCGAGGTTCTTACAGTTACGCTTTCCCGAAATGCCATACCCTTGGCGTAAACGCTTTAATACTTTAAGATGAGACCCGAGAGGTAATATTACACCGAACTTTTCTCCTTGTATCATAATTACTTCATCATTTAAGAGAGGAATTTTAACTATTTAGTCTCATCACACACGATTTCCGTCGTGTATTTAGCTAACCAGTCTAAATTGGCAATTAAATCGATGCTTCCTAACTAGACCGGGATTAGGCCAATAAAAATGGTTAGTTGTTTACGATAATAGGAAAGTTTTGGAGTATTTGGTTAACAGTTATAAATTTTTCGGTTAGCGAATTCTATAGCATAGAGGCCTTACTAATGCACTAACCAGTATATTTCCCAGGGACACGAATTCAATGGAGAATAACTCTTCTATCGGTATCTATATCAAACGAAACTGAAGTATATTAGTCAGAAATTACAAATGTATTCTCTCACCACAATTAAGTTTTGTTGTGTACAATCTGATCCAATAGCTAAACACGGCCTCTAGCCGAGTTAAACGTCAATGCTTGTTCTTTGTTTACCAAAGGACAGTTCTTTTTGAAGCGTTTCATACTTCCACACTCATAGCAATCAGGAGGGTTTGTTATAGGTTGTGAGAAAATTGGTTACAATCGGGATAATTGTCAATGGTGAAGTTAGAATGGTCGGCTTATAGCGTTCCTAATGTGTTCACAGCTTCATGCATAGTATCCAACCTTTTTGCTTTTGTGACATTCCTTTATTCGCCATTTCCTTATATGATAATAATTACATTTTCCACACTTTGGCGAAGGTTAATTGTATATTATTTGTTCGGAACTAAAGCTAATCTCAGTATCGGTTTGATTTCGCGCATGTTTAATTAGTTGTAATTCTTGTACCCATGTTTCGTATTTTGTTCGTTTTGTACTTGATGATTCCCCGATATTCTTAACACACCATTTCTGACCAAATCCAAGCTATCATGCCGGCTTGAGTCACGGCATTTTTAAAGATTTAGTGGTAAACTTAATTAATTAAAGTTCTTACTACTGGGGCTACTAACTCTGGCACTAATCATACCAGATCATTAGAACAGTTTGTGTATTCCAGCTGATCCACACCTTTCGTTTTCAGTTTCCCGATTTCATATTCTAATTTCTAGATTTCATTCTTTGGACGGGAATGTTTTAATAAAAGGGTTTTAGATTTTGTCCAAGTCATACGGTTGGTTGCCTCTTGTTCCCGAGTTTGTACAATCATTATCTTTCAAATATGTGATAATCAATTTTTGGTATTAATAATAGATTCTATCTTTTCGATTCATCTTACCAACCCCTTTACTCTTTTGGTATTAATAATAGCCCGTAAACGCGTATTTCGGCATTACCTTAGCGGGTTTGGCTCGTTTTTGCCTTTCTAATCAACTTCTCAATCTCTTTGGCTTCTATGTAGGCTAGATACAAGTCCTATATCACAAACCAAGCAAGTTTTCATCAACATAACAGCCCTTGACTTAGGGTTTCGGCTAGGGTGTAAAAACCGAACTTTTGAACCGTAAAAACGCCGTTTAAACCCTCTAATCCGTGTTTATGGCCAAAAAAGAGTATGATTCTGATTCCCAATCGTGTGTATGATCAAAAAATATTTTTGGACCATTTTTAGAATTTTTTCATTGTTAGGAATGATTTTTGATAATCAAACTAAGTGTATACGTTATTAAACATGCCTAAACATGCAATTATTGGATCAAAATAATCAAAATACCTTAATTTTTTGTTGGGTTTGTGTAAGAACAGCAGATTACCCTTGTTCACGTTCTGGAAAAGTGGTTGACAAACTATCTAAAGTACTTTCTTATTAAGTTTCTAATAATAATATTAATAACAAAAATGACGGCCGCAAATTGATTTGGGCCTCCCCTTGGGCCCATTTGGCCCAATTTATGTGTCTGTACATGAAATGCCAATCCATATTTATTTCGGGTTCGGTTTTTGAAGCGAAAAATATATCGGGTACGACAAATAGCACGAAAACGAGTGTTTTTCGGCCATTTTTGTGTAAATTTATAAAAATATAGTATACATTTGTAAAATTCAAAAATATTTTCATGGATCGCTTAAAACATTTCAAATAAGTGTTTGATAAGTCTTTTTTGGCTTAACGGATGATACAATTCTTGGTTTGTAACTATCTTTCGCGTTAAAATCTATAGCGGGTAGTTAGACGAGCATGTTTTCGTTTAACTTGTTTGCTATCGAACTAAGGCCATAATATTGATATATTGACTCATATTAAACGTATATCAATTATAGATGACCCCCCGGGATATCTGGGTCATAACCAGACCCGTTCGGTTATCCGCTCGTTCGTTACACAATAAGTGGTTAAACGCTTATTCGATTTGTGAAAACTGAGGTGTATCCAGTTTTGTCACGATTGTCACATCTATGTCCAACAGAACTCAGAGGGATTTGCCATCCTAACTTACTATGTCAGACGTATATCCGATATACCATTCATGTACCTGTATACACATACTTCACATATATAATATTTACATCGTAGCATACGAACGCCATAAGCGTTCTTCACATCATTCATTTAACAATCATTCTCCGTGTCGATACGTGCAATATCCAAAGATCGTTCACATCCCGACAAGCATTCATTCATAAAGTTCATACATCATTCATATATAACATTCATATAACATTTATATCTTTATGTAAAACCTGACAGTACGTGCAATATCCGAAGATCGTTCACGTACCGACAAGTATTCATTTATGTCTATCACATATATCATATATGGCATACACTTACCACTTAAGGTAAGTGTATTAACTAGTCACATAGAGTATGCACACAACCCCGATAACATAACAAGGAATGGGGCTAGAAACTCACATGAACTCTGCTTCTTTCTCCGATAATCTTTCCTTAAGTGAGCTCGGCTAACTGTATATGAGTTATACGTATCAATACTCATTTGATCTAATTTAATGGTCTTGTATTAGAAATATTTACTTAGCATAGTTATGGTTTTTCCCTTATTTTAAAATTCTAGTATTTTATCTCTTAGGTCCTTGCAATACATATCGTCAAGTGTATACACGTATGTGTGTACATTTACAGGTCGCCATGTATCCGGGTCTCAATATAAGCGAACTTAAATATAAGCGGCTTAGTAATAAGCGAACTTGTATATAAGCGAACTTATATATTAGCGAACCTGTATATAAGCGGACTTGTATATAAGCGAACTTGTATATAAGCGAAGTAAGATATAAGTGAACTTATATGTGGAGAACTTAACCAGCAGGCGAACTTAGCCAACAGGAGAACTTAACATGCAGCAGCTACGGGTTTGGTTTTAACAACATTTAAACCATTGATATGATATTAACCATTCCCGTAAACGTTCCCACAGCCGTTTCCGGATAAGTCTTGACCAGGGGAACCATAAAGTTTGGACCTTTAGGCTTAAAAATTTCAAAGCTAGATCTAAGGTTTTTCTTTAACAAGCCGTTCATAACCGCAAGTTCGTTAAGTCCATTTTAACATCAAGTTTGCTACTTTGTGGTTCGTTTCTACCCGATTTACTCTATGTTCAAGTTTCGAGACTAACTGTTTATAAAAATGTAATCTTTAAGATCAAGAACATACCTTTACTTATACGTTTGGTCTTGGTTAGCTTGTTTATGAACTGTAAATCTTGTACATAGCTCGTATAACAAAGATCTAACACAACTAAGATTCGTTTGATCTCGTTTCTCTTCTCTTGCACGCGGCCGATTACGGATAAGTTTGTGTGTGTGTGTGTGTTTGAGTGTGTAGAGAATAAAGTGGATAAGATGGATGGAAATGGGAAGGATTATGGTTTAAAGGGGTGTTTATACTCCCTTAAGCCCATGGACCTAAGGCCCATCTTTCCTTTTTGGTCCATAACTAATCCCATCTAATTATCCTACTTAGTATTTCGTATTTTTTATTATTATTAACTATTATTCTAGATATTACGAGATGTTACAAGTCTCCCCACCTTAAAGAGGTTTCGTCCTCGAAACCTAACTTATTCCTTGTGAAAGAAACACTTCTTACATTCACACACTTTATTGAATCGCCTTAGCTTTCTGGGTTGTCCTTCTTACTTCCGACTTGCAGTCATCGAGTGGTGTTCATGTGATTTAGCTATTCAAGGTAGCTTTTCCATGAGGCCCTCGACGTACCAAGTCTCGTCTCGTCCTTCCAAGGGACCTTGTTTCATACTATTAGCACTATTGTTTAAAACGACATTTTATCATAACATAAATAATCATTCATAACCAACTCAATATATTTCACGTCGTTAGGCGAGCATAAGTTTTAGACCTTAACACAAAACAACTTCTTAGGCAAACATAATTAAAACAAAATAAAGCTATTGCATAAGCAATTATTCCTTCGTCGAGTGCTCCTCCCTGCAGTTGTCCTAAGTCCTTACCCCCTTCGCACCTCCCACCTCTGATTCCTTGCAATCCCTAGCCATGTGGTCAGCTTTTCTGCATTTGAAGCACTTCGTACGATCAGGGCATTCTCGAGAATAATGCCCACTCTTTCCACACCGGTAGCACATGTCTGTCCCAGTCTTGCATTCTCCCTGGTGCACTTGCCCACACGTCTTACATTGATCCTTGTTTCCAACCTTAGCCTTCCTCTCATCAGTTGTTGTCACCAAATCGCCAGACCGCTTAGCGTGGGTAGCCCATTTCTTCTCCTTCTTTTCCTCCGCCACCACATCATCCTCATCTAGGTCAGCATACACCACTTCTGCAAGCTCGACAGCTGAGTTAAAAGTAGCAAGTTTATTTTCCCTGACTAACACGCGGACTTTTTTTGGCAATCCCCTCACATAACACTTGATTCTTTTAGCCTCAGTGTCAACCATATCAGGCACCAACCTAGACACTCGATTGAATTCAGTAGTATACTCGCGGTGTGTCATCTTTCCCGCCTTCAAATTCAGAAACTTCATCTCGGCTCTCTCAACCTCGGCATCAGCACATAACCTTTTCATCACTAAATCCTTCAGGTCATTCCATCTCATTTTCTTAATCTCTTCTCGAGTCTTCTTTTATTCCACGGTTTCCCACCAGTACATAGCCTCATTTTCAAATGACTGAGTGGCATAACCCACTGCTTGTTCGGGTGGGCACTCGCTAATTCGGATAATCTTGTCCATTGTGGTTATCCATTGCAGAGTAGCGATTGCGTCTCCCAAACAAGTTAGCTTCGGTGGATCGCAACCTTTGAATGACTTGTAGTTTCAATCACCTCGGCCCCTCCTCCTATCATCAACCTTCACTGACCTTACCACACTCGAAGCCTCTCTCTCCCCTTCATCATATTTATTACCATTTCCTCCTAACCCATTAGCAGTTCTCCCATGACTTCCAGCAGATCTTTCGGGATTCTGGTTCTTCACAGCAGCGGCTACAGCTTGAACAATGGCTGCTTGAACCACAGGGTCAAGTTGAATCCCTTCGGTGTTGCTTGGGTTTCCTGCCGCTGCGCTTCCGGAATCTCCAGTGTTGGAAGCTTCTTCTACCGAGGGTTGTCGAACAAGACGAGGCATGCCACGATGTCCAGTGCGACCTCCAGTTCCAGCAATTTCTCCAGCCATTCGTATTTTGGAAGAGGAAAACACAAACGTCATCACTCGAGAAATTATTTAGCACATGATTCGTAAGGTAAGTAGTTAATGACATTGATCAAGTGTAATTAACTATTTGCATTACTCCTCAGGTTCTACACACTTCCCTTTATGAGTTCACTTGTGCTAGTTTCTACTATTAAACAGTTAATCAATTAATCCTATCCCTAACAAACACATATCCTCCCTTTAGCAATTAAGCTAACATTATCATTCATTATTTAACAATATAGTTTACTGTTACCGAGCTTGCTTGAGTGACACATGGTTATCTTGAACTGACATCTTCTTTCTTTTCTTACTTAAATCGCATTCTCTGTTCGAGTCTAAGCATGTAGGATATTTAAATCTCTCGAACTTTTCGCTGATACCAACTTGTAAGGCCCCATTACCGGTGCCTCACATTTGGACATTGGATTTACTCAAAAACACGGTTCTAAATATCAGAGTTAATAAAAACTTTCGAGGAAATGTTAACTTTAATCATTCGGTACAAACATTAATCTTTTCTTTAAAAACCATAACATAAAACTTTATATTTAAAACATCATTTCTTTCATCTTCAGATGCCAACTGTTCAATCCATGCCACATGCCATCCTCATGCTAACTCTTTAGCCTGATCACCTGCGTGCATACTAAAAGTCAGCTACGCTGAGTGAGTTCTAGTTAATCAAGCGACATACAATACCTACGTCTATCATACATACATACATATCCGAAGATACATATCCATTTTTAATCAGTTACCCTACTAACATACATACATACATACATATCTACAATCACTAACCTCAGTCTACTGAGAGTACGTTCATAGTCTGCCATCTATACCTGTACTCAAGGTCGTGAACACGTAAATGATCCGTAGTCCTTACTTATGTTCACCATTAATGGTACGTGCAAGGTCCGTAGTCCTTCCCTCTACCATCCTACATTAACAACACATACAAGGTCCTCAGTCCTACCCTACGTTGCAACCTAAACAATAGCACATACAAAGTCCGCAGTCCTCCCCTATGCTACCACAACACAAATACAACACGTATAAGGTCCACAGTCCTTTCCTATGCTGGTGCCAACCTACAATACGTATAAGGTCCGCAGTCCTACGTTGACATCTATCACCTATAACACGTATAAGGCCCACCGTCCCTATATATGTTACAGATATCACCTATATAACGTATAAGGCCCGCAGTCCTTAACTAAGCCATCACCTGCAAAGTCTATGTCCAACAGAAATCAGAGGGATTTTCCATCCTAACTTACTATGTCATACGTAGATCCCACATACCATTCATGTACCTGTATACACATACTTCACATATACAATAATTACATCGTAGCATACGAACGCCATAAGCGTTCTTCACATCATTCATTTAACAATCATACTCCGTGTCGATACGTGCAATATCCGAAGATCGTTCACGTCCCGACAAGCATTCATTTATAACGTTCATACATCTTCATATATAACATTCATATAACATTTATATCTTTATGTAAAACCTGACAGTACGTGCAATATCCGAAGATCGTTCACGTACCGACAAGTATTCATTCATGTCTATCACATATATCATATATGGCATACACTTACCATTTATTTACTTCTCTAAATAACTAACTTATCATAAACAGATTATATACTCTAAGCATTTCCCAGTATAGTGAAAATAACCATTGCAAGAATTTAAAATGAAAGGCACGATTTTCTAGAATTTTGGAAAACAATTTCTAGAACACCTAAAGTAAGTGTATTAACTAACCACATCGAGTATGCACACAGCCCCGAAAACATAACAAGGAATGGGGCTAGAAACTCACCTGAACTATGCTTCTTTCTCCGATAATCTTTCCTTAAGTGAGCTCGGATAAGTGTATATGA
Source organism: Bidens hawaiensis (assembly GCF_021521415.1). NCBI lineage: Eukaryota > Viridiplantae > Streptophyta > Magnoliopsida > Asterales > Asteraceae > Bidens > Bidens hawaiensis. The sequence goes on from NW_027505139.1 coordinate 128,601, forward strand.
GTTATACATATCAATACTCATCTGATCTAATCTAATGGTCTTGTATTAGATATTTTTACTTAGCATAGCTATGGTTTTCCCTTATTTTAACATTCTAGTATTTTATCTCTTAGGTCCTTGCAATGCATACTGTCAAGTGTATACACGTATGTGTATACATTTACAGGTCGCGATGTATCCGGGTCTCAATATAAGCAAACTTAAATATAAGCGGGCTTAGATATAAGTGAACTTGTATATAAGTGAACTTGTATATAATCGAACTTGTATATAAGCGAACATAGATATAAGCGAACTTGTATATAAGCGAAGTTAGATATAAGCGAACTTATATGTGGCGAACTTAACCAGCAGGCGAACATAACGTGCAACAGCTACGAGTTTGGTTTTAACACCATTTAAACCATTGATATGATATTAAACCATTGATATGATATTAACCATTCCTCTAAACCATTGATATGATATTAACCATTCCCCTAAACATTCCCCTAAACGTTCCCACAGCCGTTTAGGCTTAAAACTTTCAAAGCTAGACCTAAGGTTTTTCTTTAACAAGTCGGTTATAACCGCAAGTTCGTTAAGTCCATTTTAACATCAAGTTTGCTACTTTATGGTTCGTTTCTACCCGATTTACTCTACGTTCAAGTTTCGAGACTAACCGTTTATAAAAATGTAATCTTTAAGATCATGAACATACCTTTACCTGTACGTTTGGTCTTGGTTAGCTTGTTTATGAACTCTAAATCTTATATATAGCTCGTATGACAAAGATATAACACAACTAATTTGATCTCGTTTCTCTCCTCTTGCTCGCGGCCGATTATGGATAAGTGTGTGTGTGTGTGTGTGTTTTTTTTTTTGAGTGTGTAGAGAATAAGGTGGATAAGATGGATGGAAATGGGAAGTATTAGGTTTTAAGGAGTATTTATACTCCCTTAAGCCCATGGACCTAAGGCCATCTTTCCTTTTTTGTCCATAACTAATCCCATCTAATTATCCTACTTAGTCTTTCCTATTTTTTTATTATTATTAACTATTATTCTACATATTTCGGGATGTTACACTTTTCCAAAATACCTGAAAAAACATATCACCCACATACCAAAACCTTTGGAAATATAATATCTTTTCACATGGGAATGATGTGACACTCGTCAATTTCAGGTTAACTCCGTTAATCCAAACTCCGTCAATTCAAACTTAAGATCACTTGATCTATAACGCACATCTCATTACATTTAAACTAGGGTTTTAAATGACGCTTGACAATTACTACATGTGTAGTCTTTCGGGATTGCACCGAAACGCAAACGAGTTGACGCAAACCATTGGTGAATAAACGAAAAACAACCAAACAATAATTATGTGATAATTATGTGTTAGGCTTATGTTCTATTTGATAATATTGTTTAATACACTAACTCAAGATGCAAACAAGTTACTTTAGGCTAGAAAAGTAATACTTAAAAGTTGAGGGACCTATGTGTAACATATTATTATTATTATTAATAATAAAACCCTAACTCTCTTCCCTCTCCCTCACATCCGATCGGCAGCCTCCCTCCCCTCTCTCTTGCGATCGGCAGCCACACCCACACCCATATCACCTTCGTTTTGATCTTGTTCTTCATAATCGGAGCATCCCACACTCGTTTCTAAGCATCTCTCACGTTTCTCTTGGTTGTTTCTGCATTTTTAAGGTATAAACATGAAACCCTAGCTTTGTAAATTATGTATTAAGTGTTTATATGCTTGATTTTGATTTGAGGATGATTGATTATGCGTTGGTTATTGGTTTAGATAATCATATGTGATTTTGAACGGTGAAAGATTGTTAAATCATTGATTGTTTGAAAACCCTAGAGGGTTACTACTGATTTTGATGGATAATTATGTTTATTACATGTTTGGAGATAGGTCGTATGCTTAGGATGCATGTTAGACGATTGTTTGTGCTTGCTGAGTTTTGACAGCAGAGATTGTTAAACTTGAACGACATGTAACTTGTTAAATATAAAAGAAAACTGAGCTATTTATGAGTCTAAAAGGTAGTACTCTGAGTGTAGTTTCCAGAAAACCCAACCACGCCTAATTTGGAGGTGTTTTGGTTGTTCAAACGATTTAAATGTGATTATAGGTCTAAACTGGTACTGGACAGATTGTAAGTTATGTTTAGACAACTGTAACTAAATGTTAATGTGGAAATTGGTCGAGGTTGTTAAAACTACAGGGTACTATGTTGAGTCTAGTTTCTATGAAGTCCAAAATTGTAATTTTTGGACGAGTAAAAGTTAACTTTTATTATTTTACAAAACTGAAGTGCAAATCTGAATTGTGAGACCTGCTGTTAGGTTGTTTTGTAATTATCATATCTGATGAACTACAAGACCAAATGGGTTGGTTCCACTTCTGGAAGTTAACTTGTTGAGTTAAGAACCTAACCCAATTGGTCTTGCATTAGTTGGATTTTTCATTTAACGGGAATAACAAATAACATTCTGTTGCGCATGATTTTGACTGCTGTGAGTTTGCTGTAATGTTTTGATCATTGTGAGAAATCTATGTGGAAGAAAAATACAATAAAATATGTTCTGGAAACCTAACTCATGTATGACTTTGTGACGATTTTTGGTAAATTAATTGAGATGCTATGATCTGTTGAATAGAGTAATCTTTCAAGTAGAATTCTGTCTTGATGAAACTAGCTGCTGAACTTTGTGAAAATACATGAAACGTGCTAAGTACTAGATAATTGTTATGTTTTGACCAAATTGCCCTTACGGGGAATAATTGCTAGTAATGTACAATATTAATACATGATATGTAAATAGTTGTTCACACATGTAACGTATCATCAATGTGCTTGTTGAGACACACAAAATTCACAAACGAAACACGAAACGTATTTTATGCATAGGAATTATGTGCCAAGTCTAGAGACTCGATAATAGTTCCAACACTTAGAAAATCTCCTTGCTGTTTTAGAACGCTAGTGAGGGTTTTCTGTGACACGCATCACTTGGGTGACTTGTTTTTGGAATTCTTCGCAAACAGTGAGTTTCACGTTTCCCCTTTTAACTCTTTTAAACGCTTTTCACTTGGGGGAGAATACATACTCCGAAATGCTTTTAGATTTTGTTATTAGATTATATATCACTTGTAAAGACTAAGTGGCAAACGAAACAACTGAAGTCCTTCACACATCGAACCGTTTAGTATTGGATAATAGAGAGTCACTGTTGAGTAGTACTACTGGGTTTGACAAACCCCACCCAACGCTAAGCTCGACTGGAGGTCGAGTGGGTGTAATTTTGGCTAACACATTACCATGTTCGGGATAGACCTGGTGGCAAGGCACATGATAAACAGTCAGCTTCGGTGTCGAACACTTAGTAATACTTGCTTTATAGGCTAGCTACCTATAGATATATAATTGATTTAACACTATCTGGTAACGCAAAACGCTAAACGCAAAACGCTAAACGCTTTATTTTATATAAACTTGTGAACTCACCAACCTCGTGTTGACACTTTTAGTATGTTATTCTCAGGTAGCCGAGGCGGGCGCGCGGTATAGGATCATGCATTACTTTGAACGCTTTTGTTTATGCAAACTTGTTTTAAACTGTTATTTGGGTTTTTAAGTCGTCCTGCGTGACGCAAAACTTGGGCTATGGTTTTACGCTTCCGCACTTATTTACACTTAAACGTTTTCGTGGTTTGAAAACTTTATTTATGGTTTGATTATAACTAATGATTCCGATCCTGTTAGTTCACACCCTCTGACGGTAAAACTCCGTTGGTGGATTTTGAGGGTGTGACAGATTGGTATCACAGCCATTGGTTATAGCGAACTAGAAATTGCATGCATACTAGACTATAACCGCAACGACCCATTAGTTATAATTATACGCACTGCATATATATTTTGCTTAGTGTCTCGTTATCTTATCTCTTTACCTCATTCACTCATACGCGCGCATACACGACTTACCTGTAGGGATGTCGACGCTACCGTCATCATTATCTGACCAGATGACTCATGCTCATGGAAAGGAACCGCAGCTACCTACCTCATCGCCACCACGAGTAGTCCCGGAACTAGAAGCCCCTGCACCGAAGAGGCATCGCCTGTCTGGAGGCATGTACGACGACGACGTTAGCTGGGATTGGTACCCGAGTCTGATCAGGCGTACGGTTTATCGCGAAAAAGTTCCCCCGCTACCCCACCCGAGTCGTCCTGCTTACCCCAACACCCTACCACCCATAACTGAACCTGTAGAGCGAGTTCTCGCAGCTGTTGTTTCTTTTTTAGAACGTGACGTGGGTTTTATGCGCTCGGCGAGAGCGGACATTCCCGGACTGATAAGAGATGGAACCGAGGCTAGGGAGGAAATTTTCCGCCTGAAAACGACTATGAAGGGAATGCAAGATGCTAGTGATCAACAGATGAAGATTATGAGAAAAAAGCAAGCAGAGATGATCGATCTGCAAGAACAACTCCATGTGGCAAGAACCCGGATAGAGATAGCTCTAGAGCGTTGTGATCTCCTACAGATGCAAATTGCTCAGAATGCAGCAGAACCCGAGGAAGAACCCGAGGAAGATCCCGAGGAGGAACCCGAAGAGGAACCGGAGGAAGAACCGGCTGAGCCAGAGGCACACTCAGAGGTGTCCTCATACGATGACATCTAAGGATCATAACACCTAGATGGAAGGGTTGTCTCCATCCAAACTATTATTTTCTATGATTTTAAGGATTGGTTTTAAATACTTTGTTGCGAATACAATGGTTTTTAATCATGAATTATTATTTGGATTATTATATGGTTGTGATGTGATGTTTGCTTCTTTTATTTTTTCTTTCCTACCTATCTTTTATTACATGTATGGTGTGTTGCACATGAAACCGAAAAATTCATGTCTAACATTTTATGCTGTGATTTTAAGGAAATGGTTGGAAGAAACGCTGTACATGGTCGCGGTAACATCAACTTAACCGCAGCAGAACTCCAAACCTTACTGAATGACCATGCGGCGGCAGCTCTAGCTGCACATGTTCAGAATCAAGCTGGAGGTCCAACTGGAACGTGTACTTTCAAGAACTACCTGGATTGCAAGCCCAATTCGTTTAAGGGCACTGAGGGAGCCATAGGTTTCCTGCGTTGGGCTGAGAAGGTCGAATCAACTTTTGAGATGTGTAACTATCCACCTGCCAGTAGGGTCAAATTTGCTGCTGGAACACTGGAAGATTCTGCTCTCACTTGGTAGAATTCGAATGTGCAAATTCTTGGATTGGAATTGGCAAACGCTATGAACTGGGAAGAGTTCAAGAACATGATGCTGGAAGAGTATTGTCCTAGAGAGGAGATCGCAAAGTTGGAATCTGAGTTTTGGTCATTGAAAATGGTGGGTTCCGAGATTGAAGCCTAACCACTCGTTCTCACGAGCTAGCAGTAATGTGTCCACGGATGGTAGACCCGCCAAGTAAGAGGACCGAGATATACATAGATGGGCTGGTACCACACATTCAGGGTATGGTGACGTCTTCTAAACCGGCTACAATTCAACAAGAGATCCGGTTAGCTCACAAACTGACAGATCAGGCAGTGACCCAAGGTGCGTTACCCCCTAGAGGTTCGACCTCTAAAACCCGTGATAACCCGAGCACTGACAACAGCAACAACAACCCGAGTAATGGAAAGATGAAATTTGACAACACCAGGTCCTCATCATCGAACCCCCCACAGCAACAACACTACCGTAAGCCCGAACTCACTCGGAGCTTCAATAATCAGGGTCCCAACAATAACAACAACGGTAGCGGGAAGGGTTCGAGCGGCTATGCTGGGAAACACCCGAAATGCAACAGGTGCAACTATCATCATGCTGGCCCGTGCGACCATGTCAAGTGTCTGAGATGCGGAAAAATGGGTCATCAGGCCAAAGAATGTAGGGAGACCTAGCGGCAAAGGGTGCTCCTAAACCACCCATGGCGACTAAAGGGTGTTTCGAGTGTGGTCAAGAGGGTCATTTCAGGAAGGATTTCCCCAAGCTGAAGCAGAATGAGAACAATGGAGGCAGCAACAGTGGCGGAAACAATGGTAAAGGTAGAGCTTTCGTCATTGGGTCGGGCCAAGCCCGTAGCGACCCGTATGTGGTGACCGGTAAGTTTCCTGTGAACGACTGTTTTGCTTCTGTTTTGTTTGACACTGGAGCTGATAGGAGTTTTGTGTCGAAATCCTTTAGTAAACTCTTAGACTTAATTCCAACCCCGTTAGATGCTAAGTTTCCTGTTGAATTAGCTGACGGTAAGTCTATAGAAACAACTCATGTACTTGCAGGATGTAAGTTGAAACTGTCGGGTCATACTTTTGATATCGACCTCATACCTTTTACACTTGGTAGTTTCGATGTCGTTGTCGGCATGGACTGGTTATCTGAGAACCGAGCGGAGATTATATGTCACGACAAGATAGTCCACATCACTACCCCTTCCGGCGAGATCATTTCGATCCAGGGCGAGAAAAGCGGCATGACCACCAGCGTCATCACCCTCATGAAGGCGCAGAAGTATCTACGAAAGGGTCATCCGGCAATTCTAGCCCATATTGTTGAGAAACCTGCGGAGGAGAAGCAAATCGAAGACATACCGATTGTGCGAGATTTTCCGGAAGTTTTCCCGGAGGATTTGCCTTGACTCCCACCTATTCGACAAGTCGAGTTCCAAATCGAATTGACCCCCGGTGCAGCACCCATAGCAAGAGCCCCATATCGGCTCGCACCGGCAGAGCTTCAAGAGTTGTCCACTCAATTGCAAGATTTGTTGTATAAAGGTTTTATCCGACCTAGCAAATCACCATGGGGAGCCCCTGTCTTATATGTTCGAAAGAAGGACGGGACTTTCCGCATGTGCATCGACTACTGAGAGCTGAACAAGGTGACGATCAAGAACCGTTATCCCTTACCCCGAATTGATGATCTGTTCGACCAGCTTCAAGGATCGAGTTACTACTCGAAGATCGATCTGAGATCTGGTTACCATCAATTAAGAGTGAGCGAAGAAGATATTTCAAAGATGGCTTTCAGAACTCGGTATGGTCACTACGAGTTTTCAGTTATGCCTTTTGGCTTAACCAACGCACCAGCCGTATTTATGGATCTCATGAATCGAGTATGCAAGGCGTACCTCGACAAGTTTGTGATTGTTTTTATTGATGATATCCTCGTCTACTCCAAGGACAAGACCGACCATGAGGAACACTTGAGGTTAATCCTGGAATTGCTGAAGAAGGAACAACTGTACGTAAAACTCTCGAAATGCGAATTTTGGCCTCGCGAGGTTCACTTTTTAGGACATGTGATCAATGAGAATGGTATCCATGTCGATCCCGGCAAAGTAAAGGCCATCCAAAACTGGGAAGCACCTAAGACACCGCCTGAGGTGCGACAATTCCTAGGACTGGCCGGCTACTACCGGCGTTTTATCTAGGGATTTTCAAAGATTGCTCAACCCCTCACCGCTTTGACTCACAAGGGTACTAAGTACGATTGGGGTGACGCGCAAGAATCCGCTTTCCAATTGTTGAAAACCAAACTCTGTAGCGCCCCTATCCTAGCCCTTCCCGAGGGAAAAGAAAATTTTGAGGTACATTGTGACGCATCGATACAAGGTCTCGGTTGGGTGCTGATGCAACTCGAGAAGGTTATAGCCTATGCCTCTCGACAACTACGGATTTACGAGAAGAACTACACGACCCATGACTTGGAACTCGGAGTTGTGGTGTTCGCCCTTAAGATATGGAGGCATTACTTGTACGGTACCAAGTTACCATTTACACCGACCACAAGAGTCTCCAACATATCTATGATCAGAAGGAGCTGAACATGCGACAACGTCGTTGGGTCGAGCTGCATAAGGATTATGATTGTGCCATCAAGTACCACCCTGGCAAGGCCAATGTAGTGGCCGACGCTCTTAGTAGAAAAGAAACCGATAAACCTAGGCGAGTGCGAGCATTACAACTTACGATTCACGCCAACTTACCCGATCAGATTCGCGATGCGCAACTCAAAGCATTGAAAGATGATAATCTCCCATCAGAACTTATGCGGGGCATGAACAAGGAACTTGAAACCAAATAGGACGGGGTCCGATATTTCGAAAACCGGATTTGGGTTCCACGGTACGGAGAGTTGAGAACTCTAGGGATGGACGAAGCATACAAGTCCCGATATTCCATCCACCCTGGCTCAGATAAAATGTACTATGACTTAAAGGCACTTTACTGGTGGCCAAACATGAAAGCCGACATTGCCACCTACGTGAGCAAATGCTTGACTTGCGCGAGAGTCAAAATAGAATATCAGAAACCATCTGGTCTGCTACAGCAACCAGAACTTCAAACATGGAAATGGGAACACATTTCAATGGATTTTATCACGGGATTACCCAAAACACCGACAGGATGCGATACCATCTTGGTGATCGTTGACCGGTTGACTAAGTCTGCACACTTCTTAGCAATCAAAGAATCGGACAAAATGGAAAGACTGACTCGCATCTACATGAAAGAAGTAGTGTCTAGACACGGAGTGCCTGTCTCAATCATTTCTAATCGAGATTCCCGTTTCACTTCGCACTTTTGGAAGTCACTACAAAGCGCACTAGGCACCCGCCTTGATATGAGCACAGCATACCATCCTTAGACGGATGGGCAAAGTGAGCGCACCATTCAGGCCTTGGAGGACATGTTGCGTGCATGCGTGTTGGATTTCGGAAAAATTTGGGAACCTCACTTGCCTTTGGTAGAGTTTTCGTATAATAACAGCTACCACGCAAACATTAAAGCAGCGCCGTTTGAATCGTTGTACGGACGGAAGTGTCGATCACCTCTCTGCTGGGCAGAGGTGGGTGATAGCCAAATCACTGGTCCGGAACTAGTACTCGAAACCTCTGAAAAGATTGTTCAAATCCGAAACAACATGGCGGCAGCACGAGATCGCCAAAAGAGTTACGCCGACAAGCGTCGAAAGCCTCTTGAATTTCAAGTGAACGACCAAGTATTACTCAAAGTCTCACCTTGGAAAGGTGTGGTTCGCTTTGGGAAGCGAAACAAACTCAACCCACGATACGTTGGTCCCTACCGGATAACTGAGCGCATTGGTCCGGTGGCGTACCGACTGGATTTACCAACAGAACTCAGTAGTGTACACAATGTATTCCATGTATCAAATTTAAAGAAATGCCTATCCGATGAAACCCAAGCAGTCCCTTTGGACGAATTGCAAGTTGATGAACAGCTACGCTTCATCGAAGAACCAGTCGAAGTTTTGGATTGGGAAACCAAAACACTCAAGCACAGCAAGATCCCTATCGTTAAGGTTCGTTGGAGCTCGAGACGTGGACCGGAGTTCACGTGGGAACGCGAGGATCAAATGATGAAAAAGTATCCTGACCTTTTTGAAGGGTTGACCAAACACCAAAAACCGCGAAACCCGTCGAACCGTCAGAAATCAACAGAGGTATGAATTAAATTTCGGGACGAAATTTCTTTCTACTAGGGGATGATATGACAAACTGAAAATTTTTCTTGCTTTTTCAGACACTCATCGCGACTTGACTCAAATTTTTGGGACGAAAATTCTTTAACATGGGAATGATGTGACACTCGTCAATTTCAGGTTAACTCCGTTTATCCAAACTCCGTCAATTCAAACTTAAGATCACTTGATCTATAACGCACATCTCATTATATTTAAACTAGGGTTTTAAATGACGCTTGACAATTACTACATGTGTAGTCTTTCGGGATTGCACCGAAACACAAACCATTGGTGAATAAACGAAAAACAACCAAACAATAATTATGTGATAATTATGTGCTATTTGATAATATTGTTTAAAACACTAACTCAAGATGCAAACAAGTTACTTTAGGCTAGAAAAGTAATACTTAAAAGTTGAGGGACCTATGTGTAACATATTATTATTATTAATAATAATAAAACCCTAACTCTCTTCCCTCTCCCTCACATCCGATCGGCAGCCCCCCCTCCCCTCTCTCTTGCGATCGGCAGCCACACCCACACCCATATCACCTTCGTTTTGATCTTGTTCTTCATAATCGGAGCATCCCACACTCGTTTCTAAGCATCTCTCACGTTTCTCTTGGTTGTTTCTGCATTTTTAAGGTATAAACATGAAACCCTAGCTTTGTAAATTATGTATTAAGTGTTTATATGCTTGATTTTGATTTGAGGATGATTGACTATGCGTTGGTTATTGGTTTAGATAATCATATGTGATTTTGAACGGTGAAAGATTGTTAAATCATTGATTGTTTGAAAACCCTAGAGGGTTACTACTGATTTTGATGGATAATTATGTTTATTACATGTTTGGAGATAGGTCGTATGCTTAGGATGCATGTTAGACGATTGTTTGTGCTTGCTGAGTTTTGACAGCAGAGATTGTTAAACTTGAACGACATGTAACTTGTTAAATATAAAAGAAAACTGAGCTATTTATGAGTCTAAAAGGTATTACTCTGAGTCTAGTTTCCAGAAAACCCAACCACGCCTAATTTGGAGGTGTTTTGGTTGTTCAAACGATTTAAATGTGATTAAAGGTCTAAACTGGTACTGGACAGATTGTAAGTTATGTTTAGACAACTGTAACTAAATGTTAATATGGAAATTGGTCGAGGTTGTTAACACTACAGGGTACTATGTTGAGTCTAGTTTCTATGAAGTCCAAAATTGTAATTTTTGGACGAGTAAAAGTTAACTTTTATTATTTTACAAAACTGATGTGCAAATCTGAATTGTGAGACCTGCTGTTAGGTTGTTTTGTAATTATCATATCTGATGAACTACAAGACCAAATGGGTTGGTTCCACTTCTGGAAGTTAACTTGTTGAGTTAAGAACCTAACCCAATTGGTCTTGCATTAGTTGGATTTTTCATTTAACGGGAATAACAAATAACATTCTGTTGCGCATGATTTTGACTGCTGTGAGTTTGCTGTAATGTTTTGATCATTGTGAGAAATCTATATGGAATAAAAATACAATAAAATATGTTCTGGAAACCTAACTCATGTATGATTTTGTGACGATTTTTGGTAAATTAATTGAGATGCTATGATCTGTTGAATAGAGTAATCTTTCAAGTAGAATTCTGTCTTGATGAAACTAGCTGCTGAACTTTGTGAAAATACATGAAACGTGCTAAGTACTAGATAATTGTTATGTTTTGACCAAATTGCCCTTGCGGGGAATAATTGCTAGTAATGTACAATATTAATACATGATATGTAAATAGTTGTTCACACATGTAACGTATCATCAATGTGCTTGTTGAGACACACAAAATTCACAAACGAAACACGAAACGTATTTTATGCATAGGAATTATGTGCCGAGTCTAGAGACTCGATAATAGTTCCAACACTTAGAAAATCTCCTTGCTGTTTTAGAACGCTAGTGAGGGTTTTCTGTGACGCGCATCACTTGGGTGACTTGTTTTTGGAATTCTTCGCAAACAGTGAGTTTCACGTTTCCCCTTTTAACTCTTTTAAACGCTTTTCACTTGGGGGAGAATACATACTCCGAAACGCTTTTAGATTTTGTTATTAGATTATATATCACTTGTAAAGACTAAGTGGCAAACGAAACAACTGAAGTCCTTCACACATCGAACCGTTTAGTATTGGATAATAGCGAGTCACTGTTGAGTAGTAGTACTAGGTTTGACAAACCCCACCCAACGCTAAGCTCGACTGGAGGTCGAGTGGGTGTAATTTTGGCTAACACATTACCATGTTCGGGATAGACCTGGTGGCAAGGCACATGATAAACAGTCAGCTTCGGTGTCGAACACTTAGTAATACTTGCTTTATAGGCTAGCTACCTATAGATATATAATTGATTTAACACTATCTGGTAACGCAAAACGCTAAACGCAAAACGCTAAACGCTTTATTTTATATAAACTTGTGAACTCACCAACCTCGTGTTGACACTTTTAGTATGTTATTCTCAGGTAGCCGAGGCGGGCGCGCGGTATAGGATCATGCATTACTTTGAACGCTTTTGTTTATGCAAACTTGTTTTAAACTGTTATTTGGGTTTTTAAGTCGTCCTGCGTGACGCAACACTTGGGCTATGGTTTTACGCTTCCGCACTTATTTACACTTAAACGTTTTTGTGGTTTGAAAACTTTATTTATGGTTTGATTATAACTAATGATTCCGATCCTGTTAGTTCACACCCTCTGACCGTAAAACTCCGTCGGTGGATTTTGAGGGTGTGACAGCAGCACTTCACAAAGTGGGTGGGGAATTGATTTCTCGACAAGCATATTTTTTGTAAGTCGTATCTTGGCTAAGAGTGTTTATACATACAACATTACGAGTATGTCCAGATATAAAGTCGAGTGTGTGTGAACATTGCAAGCACGTGAAGATTTTCATAAGATGAAGCTCGTAATAGCAAATCATAGTTTAAACATATCACTACATATACTAACACATTTTACTCTTGTAGATTACCGGGACTTTCGGAAATTTCTAGGGATGTTTAGCTTCGGTTAATGTGTTGCTTCGAAGGATTTGTTCAAAGCTTGCTTGAGGAAAAGCAAGGATCAAGTGTGGGGAGATTTGATGTATAAGAATTTATACACCTTTTCAGCACTAAAATATCTCCAAATAAGCGTAATATCAGCAAATATATTAGAATAAATAACCACTAATGTTTGTATTTCTATCTATAGGTAAACATAGCCCTAAGGAATAAAACGAGCTAACTTACGAAGAAAAAAGGAGATGAATGGTGAAAACATACTCAACACACCACATGTTGAATCAAAACATGGCCATGCCTAGAACATACGAAGTAAAGACATAAATCAAGAAGCCAAAACATGGCCATGATCAAGAACAAGAGGAAAAGACAAAATAGAAGGTTCTGAAGCTTAACATGGTCGTATGCTCTAGAGAAAAAGACAAATTTGGATTGTTCAGTAATTAACACGGTAGTGCCCACCTCACCACGGCCGTGTTAACCCTTGTTGTACAATCTGACAACGAGCATTTAAGAATATAAGACAAAAGAGTCAACACGGTTCTGCCCAGGCAAAACATGGCCGTGCTCAAGTCAACATGGCCATGTTTAGACTAATATTCTTGATGTACTTTCTGACACCACTACCATACAAAAACTCTCAACATGGTTGTGCCCATCCCAACATGGCCGGGTTTTGGAGCTCTGATCAGCCTATAAATTGAATGCTCGTCCTCTTCCTTTAATCCACCTTCCAACATCATTTACTCCACTTCAACCCCCTATTTTCACAACCATTAATAAGGGAATGAAAATCATCCATCCAACCCTTAGAAATTAAGAAGATTAAGCTCTTGGAAGAGGTCATCAGCATCAAAGATTAGTCATTCAAATTGGTCAGATTGTTTCAATTTGATCATGTTTGTATCTATTAATTTGATGCTTAGCATTATGTTTATTATTGGCTAAACTTTCATAGTATCATCTTGGTTTATAATGAATCTTAATAAAATTTTAATAATGTTAGATAAACATGTGATCGATTTTTAAAAAGTAATTGTTATGTTGCAATTATCACCTGATGAAGAATGTTAAAATACTCTTAAAATATACCCCAAGTGTCAACCTTGACATTAAGACGAGAAATTTCTAGTCTTGTGAGGCCTTGGCAAACCTTAAAATAGAAACCAAGTTCCGAGTTTGACGATAAGCCGGGAAACTGCCACTCTTGTGAGGACTTGGTTATTAAATTAATAATCTTTAAATGAACCACCAAGTTCCGAGCCTAATGATAAGTCGGGGAATCGTCACTCTTGTAAGGGCTTGGTTGGGGAGAAAACGTGAATCCTAATATTGACATGGACCAAGTGGAATATTAGTAGCAATTAACTTTTTTTTTATAATAGGAATCATCAAATACGTTTGTGGAAACGGATTGTTGATGTTCATTCATTAAAACAGTTTAAGTGAGTGTGCAACAAAACATAATTTAACAACTCTTGGGTGGTTATTACATGAGCTCTATACTTGTCCATGAGTTGTGTGAATTAAGATTTTGGTAATTTAAGGTTAACCCTTTACAACTCAACTAATCTTAATTGATATCTTCCGTATAATACAAAGGTTATTTTTACTAAAGTATTAAGGACAATTCACTTAGTAATTTAAGGTATTGTCTCATCTTAAAAGTGAGTTATCTTATAAATATTTTTATCATAAACCACTTGCTTACATAAAATGATGTTGTAGTGGAGATCATGAAGTTATGCATATCTCTTTGTTTAATTATCATGGAATAGCATAACTTAGGAATAACGTGTTATTCCTACATTTAATCACCATAGCAAGCTTACATCTCATGTTTACTAATTCATTGTTAAAAGTTAAAAGGAGTTTGAACCAAGATGATACACTTTTATCTTTGATATTCTGTCTATCTAAAAATTAAAAAACCCAAAAATAGTGTCTTTTAAATTATATATTTCATTTCGACTTACTTATAAAAATTAAACAAGTTTGTCCGTGGATCGATACTTGGTTCTTACCTTTGCTTTACTACGTATACGATAGGTACACTCGACTATTTGTGTATTAAGATAATAATCATTTTTATAAATTTAAAACTAGACATTGTGTGAATAAAACTTTAAAAAAACCTTTAACACATTTTTTTATATACTCCCACATCACATCAACCGTTAATGCATTTATTAAAATTTTTTTTATTAATTACCTCAATTAAACCGATTATGATTTTCTTAGAATTATAATATTGAAAGTTTCTAATTACCTCAATTAAGTTATTAAGCTAAATATGAGTTTACATAATGTTATTTAATCAATTGCAATATGAGAAATGATTGTTAGGTGTTTATTCATGATTTGAAAGTTAATATGAAATAATCAAAACAAATTTCATTCTAATAACATAAAATATTTACAAAATGATATGTTGATATCAATTCAAATTCATTTAATATCTGCGTATTTCTATAATTTTAACTCATATGATAAACGGTTCTCTAATTCACTAACTTGTGTTGAACATTTCTCTTTTTAGTTAAAAGACATTTATTTATCTTTTTTTACAAACAAAACATAGTCTATGTAAATTTAGATTTTAAATCTATGACAACAATTTTTTTTAAATATCATGTTTATATACACAAAATGTAATATAATAATATCGGTGTTAATGTTTTTTTTTAAATAAATCAAATTCCAATGTTTGATTTTGAAATTTAAAGTTAATAGTCCATAAATATATCAAAAACTTATTAAAAAACAGTCATAAATAAAAATTATTATATGAAATAATTGAATTTACGTATTACATATAATAACATTTTTTTTTACTTTTATTAATTTTTTCACCGTGTGTAACATGGGCTCTAACCTAATCACATTATATAGTTCAATTATACTTCTAGATTATAATTATAATTAGACCATATTTAACCATGTGTAGTTAATGATAACCAAATAAAAGCATCAGCAACGGGATTCAAAGCCCGAGGTCAAATCTGACGTGTCACTGACGGACTCTACCTCCATGGACAAACATGCGTTGTGGGAGAAAAGTCTGGTTCCAAAGTTTGCAGAGCCGAACAAGTCCGCCTCTTTTATAATAAAAAAGAAAAAATAATCGAAATAAAAACAGCTACTTGTAATAGATCATCTTCATCGGCCAACTCCGGCTATCGAAAAACAAGTTGATGCCATAATTTTGGTCCCGGTGTATTTTGGTGTGATAATGGCTAAACAAATCGGTGTATAGAAGTCGGTCATACAATGAAAATGGTTGAAACACAATAGTCCCTTGATTAGCAGAGTCTGTGGCTTGAAGGAAATGGCTGCAACAATCTCATTTTCTGGGGTTATAAAAGCAACTAAAATTTTTAATTTTGGGCTGGATTTTAAGATAACCTATGAGAGTTTATCATAATTTTGGTCTCTCTGCTTTTTATCTATTATTTTAGATTTCTATTTGTTTTAAAAACATATATTCAAATAATATTTAAATATAAATAAATATAAAAATTAAATTTATTATAAAAGTTATTTGATTAAATATAAAATTTATTGTAGGAGTGGGTGGTTTGTGAAAATTTGATGTTGTGAAAAAAAGTGAGTTTTTTAGTAAAGTTTAGAATTTGATATGACGTTGATTTGACAGTTTGTGAAGGTTTTTTTTGATTGTAGATGCTCTAACATGTAGATAGACCCTTTAAAGTCCAAACGAATATAGCCAGATATCTACCTTTAAATAGTTCATCTTAGTTACTGACCACAATGTTGTCCATACTTACAAATATATGTCCAATATAATTTTGAAAAACGTCATCAATTAAATTGCTATTGTTCTAGATAAGGTGGAGTCGGAGCTATGGATGGGTAGGAATGGCAAGGACGGTGGGAAGTTGACATAGAAATATGGAGCCATATGACAACGAACATGGCTCATGAGTTAGAGCATTCATATCACATCAATTATCTTCATCAATTATCTCCATCTCTATAATTACACTAAAAAACACTATATTTTCTCTTTCATATACAATTAAATAATAATTTTTACATCTTTATCATTATCTTTTCTCTCTCTTCCACTCACAACCACTTTCAAATATATTAAAAAATAAATAGAGGATAAACAGTGGTTCTCCAAATTTATTCAAAATTTACCCATCTCTTTAAATTTTCTCTCTCCTCTACTCACAACCACTTACCATTCTCTAAAATTTTTTAAAGATTTTCTCTCAGAAGTATTTTAGAGGACCTGATGTGAATGCTCTTACCAGCTACAAAATTTATTTGAGATCTCCATAATTGACTTATGATATAAGCTTCAACAAATTATAAAATACATTCAATCATTATCTCCAAATTTAAAATTACACTAAAAATCATTATATTTTCTTTTCTTTTTCAATTAAATAATTTTTTATACTTTTATCATCATCATTTATCTATCTTTCACTCACAACCACTTTCAAATATAAAAAAAAAACTATATGGTGTGAACAATAACTTTTCAAATATACAGAAAAATCACTATATTTCTCTCTCTTTCATTCATAAGAACCTAAACCAGTAAGAACATTATAAAAACTCCACTCACAATTTTTTATATCAGTTAAGGTTTTTGAATGTTACTTAAAGCTCATAATAGATTTTTAAGGGAAAATTACTAAAATAAATTAACTGAGGAGAGAGAGTCTCAAAAGAGTAAGAGCATGTTTGAGATTGAGTTGAGAACACCTTATTGGCTTTTTCAAAAAGCCAATAAGTTAAATGGTGTTTGACAATCACAAAAAACTTTTTACTTTAAATTTTTAAAAGAGTTAAAAAGCAATTTTCTAAAAGCCTCAAATCCTGGCATTTCAAAATGGTTTTTTGAAAAGCCATAAGCTTTTTTCAAACTCAATCCCAAAGATGCTCTAAATCAAATTAAAAATTCCAATAATAGTCCCTCGAAAACTCACGGTGGCGATGCTTTTGATTTCCAGCTAATGGTTTTAATTCACCAATAAAACCGTGACCGGGGGCGAGTTTTGGGCTTGAGGACGCCTTCTCGTTTTGAGACATTATGGCTTTGGGGTCGACCCCGGTAACAAAGAAGGAATCTATAAAAACTTACGATCTGAAACCATGATAAAATATTACCCTCATGATTAGACCATGTCCCTGAGATTTGATAAAAGGAAGGTGCATTTGCGGTTAATTCGTTGTCACTTGATAAGTTATAGGAATATGACGGAACGAGAGACCAGTGAAAGAAAGAAGAATGCACAGAGTGTCGTGTTTATGGGTACGAGTTAGTGTATAACGAGTTAACAATTAGTAAATCCCACCGTCCATTAGCACCGGACGTTTTAAGTAAGAAGGCCAGAACTTGAGAAGTGTTAAGAACACCGTGATGTTTTCTTCGGCAACGGCAGCATTTAACGTCTTGTCTTTGTTAAAGAGAAGAAGATAGCTTATATTATCATTAATCTTTGAAGGACTAGGTTTAAAGGTTTGGGCTTTTTCTTATATAAACTATGCCCAATATTAAAACAAAACTCTATAAAGAAAAAGTTATCATACATATAACTAAAGATTTTAGTTAAAAGATCTTTAGTTATGCCATGTAAAGTCTTTTTAAGTAAAATTTAATTTCAAATATAGTATTGTATTTTTTTTGTTCGGTTATCATATTACTTTTATTTATATCTGCTATATAATTTGTTATTTTAAATATTTTTTTATTATTTTTATCATTATAGTTAAGTTGTTTTGATTTAAGTATATATTTATTATTGTATGGATTTATTATTTTACTTTTATATTTATTTAAAAATAAAGAGTGGGTCAAAAATTTAACTTTATTATCTTATTATATATACAATATAATAAATTAATAAGTGATGTGTAAATAATTTACCCTCTCATAAGCCCCGAAAGTTCATTCCACTCAGTGTTTCAAGAGTGGTTGGTCGACCATGTTATCTTTGACCCAACCCATTTTTTTACCCGGTCCATTTTGTGCCCCCCGTAGCAAAACTTCCTGGATCTGCCTTTGAGTGTGACATGGCTAAATATGTTGAGCCCACCTGATTGTTTTCCAATCAAATCCATCTCCGCCTATATTTTTGGTATGAAAAACGTCTCCGTTAAAATCATCTACTCCGTGATGTTTGGTCATGTTTTCATCTCCTTCGTGAGTTTTCAAAAAAGGTTGAAATTCGTGTGTTTTTGAAACTCATTTGGCCAGATGAATTCCAAGTGAATTTCATATTCAGAGACGATTTAAAAAAAAATCAATTTTTATTCAAATTTTAAGGGTTTGTTAAAAATAATTGAATTTTTATTCATTTCTTGATCAGGGTTTTAAAAAAATTCTATTTTTATTAATTTCTTGATATGGGTATCCTTAAAAATTTAATCTTTTTCCACATAATCAAGATGTAACATCCTACTTTTTGAATAATAAATAATAGAGTTTTAATTATTTAATTGTGTATCATTATTTAATTATGTTGAATAATAATAAGTTAAGTGTGGTGTTGGAAAATAAAAGATGGATTAGGGGAATGGGTTATGGGCCATAAGGTTGATGGGCTTATACTATATAAGCACCATAAACCTCCCTAAAACCCTAAAACCCTCATTTCATCCTCATTACCTCCATACACTTTCAAAAAACACAAACACTCCCCTATAACCAGGATTCAGATCTGGGCTAAGGAGAGGAAGATTATGTGATTCAAGCCTTATCAAACAACAGGAAACATGTTTAGATCCACGTGTTGGTCCAAATCCAAACCAAAACGAAACCAAAATAGTATGTTATTGATATAAAGGTTAAGCTTTAGACATCGGCTTGGCTTAAGATTAGCTATGAAGGCAAATTGGGCCTTATAGTGTTAAAAAAACGTAAAATTTATAGTACAAGACTTAACGAGTGCAATATGGGAAGAACAGGTACCGTTTGGTTCGTGTTAAAAAAAAGAAGGATGAAGTTTTTATGATTCGGAACTTGTTATATTGAAAAAAGCAGTCATATAAGATTGAAAGAAAATGTTTATAGCTAAAAGGCATGGAAAACCATGTTTGAATCGAATTCTCGAGAAAACCTGATTCATTTAAAATATATAAAGAATCGAATCAAATGGAAGTGAATCGAATCGAGTTTAAATGAATCAAATTGTAACATCCTACTTTCGGTTATATTAATAAAATAAAGTTCGTTTATTTTATAGCGGGTCGTTATCGGTTTAGTTGAATAGAATACGAAATGGACTTGTGTTGGGTAAATGGATATGGGTTATGGACATGGGTTATGGAGGAATGAAGGAAAGACCATGGGCTCAAGCCCATGATCAAAATATATATATATACCCTTAATCCTCCATTTAATTCATTTACACATATCCCTTCCACCTCTCAAACACACACACTTAAGCTCTCTCTCTCTCTCTAGCCTCTCTAGCCGAAATATAGAAGAAGAATCGGATCCCGACCCAAGGTACGATAGTATTTTGTTGTATGAGCTTAAATCCGTTAGTTATGGTCACTAAACAACTAGCCTACACCGTTAAACCATTTAAGTCACGAGAACCGGGTGGATTCGGGTATAAACCGAACCTATGATGAGCTTAGGAGTCACCCTAGCTCAGATCTAGATTGAACGGGACGAAAAACGATGAAAAACGAGCTAAAACCCGTTTTTCTGGCGAAATCGTGTTTTTCCGGCGGCTTTCCGGCAAAGGCGGCGGCGGAAAGGCGGCGCCGGAATAGTGGTACGAGGATAAGGAATGTCAGGGAATGTTCTAAAATCCCCTGACCTAACCCTAGTTCGCTAGGGAGTAATTGACGAATTAGAAGCGATTCGCTAGCTGATTCGTCTAAGGGAATATAACGAACTAGCTTTGATTCGTGTACTAATTCGTTAAGGAAAGATTATCGAACTAGCATGTCATTCGTTATGGAAATAAGGGCGAACTAGGCCATTCGCTAAGGCCATTCGCTAAGAAAGGGACGGATGAATCCCCTTCGTTATAGGGTTCATTCGTTGACCAGATCAGTTCGTTAAGGTCCAATTCGCTATAAGGACCAGTTCGTTAAGATGCCTGATTCGTTACAAAGGCAGATTCGCTATAATGGCTAATTCGTTATGAATTCCCATTCGTTAAGAACTGAGTGACGAATTAGAATTTTGAAAGAATGACAGAACAGTCCCTGGACTTAGAAAAGAATGATTTAATTACAAATAAACCCTTGAACTTTTAAGTAGCATATTATTCAATGATTCAAAATGCTAATGGAAAATGTGATAAGACAGTTAATGAAAATAAAATTTTTCATTAACCCCAGCCAGGGGCTCTGCCCCTTGGACCCCGCTAGGGGCTGCCGCCCCTAGAACCCCGCTGCCAAGGGGCGCTGCCCCCGGACCCCCGTTCTTTGAGTGTAATGATTAAACTAGAAAGGCGATATGTGTAGTGATAGTTTACTGAAACGTATAATTATTATACAGTTAGTCGTGCACAGCTCAAGAAGGGAATAACCTTAAATGGTGAACGCAACCGCATTGAGGTGAGTTTCTAGCCCCACTTCCTTGTTATGTTTTCGGGGCTGTGTGCATACTCGATATGATAGTTAATACACTTATCTTAAGTGGTAAGTGTATGCCTTGTATGATTTATGTATGATGATTGTTTGACGGTGCGTGAACGATCTTCGGATATTACATGTACCGTCAGGTGGTAGTTAAGATATGATTGATAAGTATGATGAAAGATATGATGTATGTATGAATATATGATGTATGCATAATGTATGTATGTTTTGATGATGGTACGTGAACGCTCTTCGGAGATTGCACGTATTGTCAAGGAAAGTATGTATGAACAGGTACGGTACAGTTACACGAAACAAAGGGACCAGACCCTAATAATATCTGTGATGTTAGGGACCAGACCCTAATAATATCTGTGATGTTAGGGACCAGACCCTTATAATATATGTGATGTTAGGGACCAGACCCTTATAATATCTGTGATGTTAGGGACCAGACCCTTATAATATCTGTGAGGTTATAGGGCGAAAGGCTCTTTAAAACGTATGATTATGTATGTAAAGGAAGTATGAAGGTAAGAATGAAAGTATATGCACTTACGTGTGTATGTAAGAAAGTTAAGAGGTTAAGTATGAAATGTAAGAAGGTATTGTATGATTATGTGATTAACTAGAACTCACTCAGCGTAGCTGACTTTTAGTATGCACGCAGGTGAGTAGGATGAGGCAGCTCGATTGAGGAGACACGTGGCACTGAATAAGGGGTTGGCATCGGAAGACTCAAGACGTTTAAGTTTAATGTTTTGTTTATTTTGAAAGACAAGATGTTGTTTTAAGACAAGAGGTGTTTTGTTATGAAATGTTTTATGAAAGCTTTTATATTCCGCGAATGTTTTAATTAACTCTGATATTTAGAACTGCGTTTATGAGTAAATCCAACAGGTTAGTAGGGCTACCGGTAACGGGGCCTTACAAGTTGGTATCAGAGCAAAGTTCGAAAGATTTAAGCATCTTATATGCTTAGACTCGAACAGAGAATGAGATTAAAGTAAGAGAAGAAAGAAGTTGCCAGTTCAATAATGCCATGTGTCACTCAAGCAAGCTCACTAACGGTAAAGTGTATGATTAAATATGTATGTTAATGTTAGCTTGATTGCTAAAGAAAGGATATGTGAATGTTAGGGATAGAATTACTTGATTGATTAACTGTTTAGGATAGAACCAACACAAATGGACTCATATGGGAAGTGTATAGGACACGGAAAGTAACGTGATCAGCTAATCACAGCTGGCCACTGTTATTACCTGTTAGCCTTACTATCCTTGTACTAAATAGTTCCTTGAGTGATGATGTTTGTGTTTTCCCTTTTAGAATACGATGGCTGGAGCTGGAGACATTGCTGGAGCTGGAGGTCGCACTGGACGACGCGGCAGGCCTCGTCGTGTCCAGCAACCTTCGGTTGAGACAGCTTCTAACACCGGAGATGAGGGTAGTGCAGCTGGAGGAGGTCCGACCAACAACGAAGGGGTTCAACTGGATCCCGCAATTCAAGCAGCTATTGTTCAAGCTGTAGCCACTGCTGTGAAGAATATAACTCCTAGAGGGTCTGCTGGAAGCCGTGAAAGAACTGCTGAAGGGGCAGGTGGTGATGGTAGGAAAGATGATGAGAGGGAAAAGGGTGATTCAAGTGAGGTAAGGTCTGTGGAAGTTGATGATAGGAAGAGGGGCCGAGGCGGTTGCAACTATAAGTCCTTCAAAGGTTGTGACCCGCCTAAGCTGACTGGTTTAGGAGACGCAATCGCTACTCTTAAATGGATAACCGCCATGGATAGAGTTATCCGCATTAGCGAGTGCCGTCCCGACCAAGCGGTAGGTTATGCTATTCAATCATTCGAGGATGAGGCTATGTATTGGTGGGAGAGTGTGGAGCAGGGGAAGACCCGTGAAGAGATCAAAGATATGAAGTGGGAGGATCTAAAGGAGTTAGTGATGAGGAAGTTCTTTGCTGACGCCGAGGTTGAGAGGGCGGAGATGAAGTTCCTGAACTTGAAAGGTGGGGCAATGACACATCGTGAGTACACCACCGAGTTCAATCGAATGTCTAGGTTGGTACCCGATATGGTTAACACTGAGGCCAAGAGAATCAAGTGTTATGTGAGGGGATTGCCACAGAAAGTCCGCATGCTAGTCAGGACGAGTAAAACAGCTACCTTTGACTCTGTTGTCGAACTCGCAGAAGTGGTTTATGCTGACCTGGCTGCGGATGACGCAGTGGTGGAAGAGGAAAAGAAAGATAAGAAGTGGGTTGCTCCTGTTAAGCGACCCGGTACTCAGTTATGGAACTCCAAAGATAAGAAGCAGAAAGTGTGGGAGAAGAGATCGTGTAAGACCTGCAGAAAGATGCAAGGTGGTGAGTGCAAGTGGGGTAGAAGTTCTGATGTTTGTCACAAATGTGGAAAGGCTCATGGTGGAGAATGCAGAATGGGGTCGAATGCCTGTTATAAGTGCGGGAAGGTAGGGCATTATGCCAATGAGTGCGGTACGAAGCCAGCATGTTACAAATGTGGCAAGACAGGCCATATGGCAAGAGAGTGCACTGAAGGTGAGGCTGGAGGTAGTGGGAAGAAAGATTCTGATCCAGCAAGGCCGAGGACTAGAGCCTATATGCTGACCCAGGAACAAGCTAGACAGATTCCTGATGTTGTGACCGGTACGTTCTTAGTAAACGGCATTTCTGCTTCCGTATTATTTGATTCTGGTGCGAATAGAAGTTTTGTAGCTACGACATTTAGTAAGCTAGCTAAAATGAAAGGCTGCCGAGTGTCTGAAACTTTTATAGTAGAAACCGCCAGTGACACTTCGGTTAAAATAACAAAAATGGTTAAGGATTGTAAGATAGAATTAGAGGGACATGAGTTCCATGTTACTTTGTATGTTATGACCTTAGGAGGGTTCTATGTAGTCTTGGGAATGGATTGGTTGTCTGAGTTTGAAGCTCAGATAGTATGTAAGAGTAGAATAATAAAGCTAAGGTCTTTAGATGGTAGTGCGGTGATGGTGTGCGGTGATAAAGAAAGTTCAGGGTTTAACGTCATTTCGATGATAAAAGCCGAAGGGTTATTACGACGAGGATGTGGTGCCTACCTGGCGTATGTTGTCAACGCTACGGCCGAGACGAAGGAAATGAAAGATGTTCCTATCGTGTGTAACTACCCAGAAGTATTCCCTGAGGATCTTCCGGGGTTACCACCGGAGCGAGAGATAGAATTCCATATAGAATTAATACCAGGAGCCCAGCCCGTCGCAAAAGCACCTTACCGTCTAGCTCCGTCCGAGATGAAAGAATTGATGTCCCAACTGCAAGAACTCCTCGACAAAGGTTTCATAAGACCAAGTGTTTCCCCGTGGGGTGCACCAGTGTTGTTCGTGAAGAAGAAGGATGGAAGTATGAGAATGTGCATAGACTATCGTGAGTTGAATAAGCTTACGGTAAAGAATAGCTATCCTTTGCCAAGGATTGATGATCTTTTTGACCAACTGCAAGGTTCAAGTTGGTTCTCACGAATAGATCTCAGATCAGGCTACCTTCAGCTGAAGGTGAAAGAGGCAGACATCCCTAAGACAGCGTTCCGAACGCGGTATGGACACTACGAGTTCCTCGTAATGTCATTCGGTCTAACAAATGCTCCTGCAGCATTTATGGACATGATGAATAGGGTGTGTCAGCCGATATTGGATAAGTCGGTTATCGTCTTCATTGATGATATATTGATTTATTCAAAGAGCGAGTCTGACCATGCTGAGTATCTGAGAGAGGTATTGGAGACTTTGAAGAAATAGAAGTTGTATGCTAAGTTCTCGAAGTGCGCGTTCTGGTTAAGAGAAGTGCAATTTCTAGGTTACGTGATTAATCCGGAAGGGATTACCGTGGACCCAGCTAAGATTGAAGCGATAACGAATTGGAAGACTCCACAGAATCCGACTGATATACGAAGCTTCCTAGGGTTAGCTGGCTACTATAGGAGATTCATCGAAGGTTTCTCCAAGATAGCCGCACCGCTGACCGGTATGACCCGAAAGTCGATAGTATTCAGTTGGGGAAAGTTTCAAGAAGAAGCCTTTGAGGAATTAAAGATGAGACTCACGCAATCTCCAATCCTTGCTCTACCCGATGGTGACGAGGATTTAGTTGTTTGTGCTGATGCCTCGCATCAAGGGCTAGGTTGCGTATTGATGCAACGAGGGAAGGTTATAGCTTACGCGTCTAGACAGTTGAAAGTCCATGAGAGTACTTATCCGACGCATGATTTAGAGTTAGCAGCTGTAGTGCATGCTCTTAAGATATGGAGGCATTATCTGTACGGTACTAAGTGTACCATCTACACAGATCATAAGAGTTTAAAGTACTTCTTCGAGCAAAAAGAATTGAACATGAGACAGAGAAGATGGTTGGAGTTGATAAAGGATTACGACTGCGATATTAAGTACTACCCTGGCAAAGCTAACATGGTCGCCGATGCACTAAGCCGTAAGAATGAGGAAGTCCTTGCAACTGTGAAGTCATACAAATTGATTATGAATTCAAACCTTTTCGAAGAAATCATCAAGGTGCAGTCAGAGGTGCTAGTAGACAAGAAGTTGGTAAAGAAAGAATGAGTTTACGGCCAACAAGACGAGGTAATGGAAAACACTCATGGTGTTAAGACTAGGTTTGACCGCATGTGGATTCCACGCCATGGAGATCTCAGAGGTCGAATCTTAGATGAAGCTCATAAGTCAAGATATTCTATTCATCCAGGAGCTACGAAGATGTACCAAGATTTGAAAAGAGACTACTGGTGGCCAGGGAATGAAGAATGATGTAGTGGATTATATTAGTAAGTGCTTAACTTGCTTACAAGTCAAAGCCGAACATCAAAAGCCTTATGGGAAGATGCAACCGCTAGAGATACCTGAGTGGAAATGGGAACACATCACCATGGATTTCATAACTAAGCTACCTCGTACAGCTAAGCATCATGATACTATCTGGGTGATTATGGACCGTTTGATCAAGAGTGCTCACTTTCTGCCCATACGAGAGGCCATCTCGTCAGAAACGTTAGCGAGCTTGTTCATTAAAGAAGTTGTAACCAAGCATGGAGTACCGTTATCGATCGTGTCTGATAAAGATACACGGTATACTTCGAGGTTCTGGAAGAAGTTCCATCAAGCTATGGGAACAAGATTGAACATCAGTACGACGTATCATCCTCAAACCGATGGACAGTCTGAAAGGAAGATCCAAACGCTTGAGGATATGCTACGTGCTTGTGTATTAGACTTTGGAGGAAGTTGGGTTGATCATCTGCATCTAGCAGAGTTCTCCTATAACAACAGCTACCATTCAAGTATTGGTATGCCACCGTTTGAGATGCTTTACGGTAGACGATGTAGGACCCCGGTGTGTTGGGGAGAGATTGGTCAGAAGGAGATGGGAAGCCTAGAAGTTGTGCAAGAAACCTCTTCGAAGTTCGATCAGATCAAGGCAAGAATTAAAGCTGCTCAAGACAGACAGAGGTCGTATGCTGATAAGCGGCGACGACCGATTGAGTTTAACGTTGGTGACAATGTGATGCTCAAGGTCTCCCTTGGAAAGGAATCATTCGTTTCAGGAAGAGGGGAAAGTTGAGTCCAAGGTACATTGGACCGTTTAAGATTATAGATCGTGTAGGTGAAGTGGCTTATAAGCTGGATTTTCCAGAAGAGTTAGAAGGAATTCATTCAACCTTCCATGTTTCTCATATGAGAAAATGTCTAGCTGATGACACGTCCCACGTGCCATTAATGGACATTGAGGTTGATGAACAGTTGAACTACATTGAGCAACCGATCGAGATAGTTGACCGCAAGGAGAAGCAGCTTCGTCACAAGGTTATACCTTTAGTGAAGGTGATATGGAAGCATCGCAAAGGTTCGGACGCTACATGGGAAGCTGAGGATGAGATGCGCAAGTTTTATCCGAATCTGTTTATGTAATAGTTAGTCTTTAAGGAGGGAAGACTTGTACAATCCTAATTTCGGTTATATTAATAAAATAAAGTTCGTTTATTTTATAGCGGGTCGTAATCGGTTTACTTGAATAGAATACGAGATGTACTTGTGTTGGGTAAATGGATATGGGTTATGGACTTGGGTTATGGAGGAATGAAGGAAAGACCATGGGCTGAAGCCCATGATCAAAATATATATATACCCTTAATCCTCCATTTATTTCATTTACACATATCCCTTACACCTCTCAAACACACACACTTAAGCTCTCTCTCTCTTTCTCTAGCCTCTCTAGCCGAAATATAGAAGAAGAATCGGATCCCGACCCAAGGTATGATAGTATTTTGTTGTATGAGCTTAAATCCGTTAGTTATGGTCACTAAACGACGAGCCGACACCGTTAAACCGTTTAAGTCACGAGATTCGGGTGGATTCAGGTATAAACCGAACCTATGATGAGCTTAGGAGTCACCCTAGCTCAGATCTGGATTGAACGGGACGAAAAACGGTGAAAAACGAGCTAAAACCCGTTTTTTCCGGCGAAATCGCGTTTTTCCGGCGGCTTTCCGGCAAAGGCGGCGCCGAAATAGTGGTACGAGGATAAGGAATGTCAGGGAATGTTCTAACATCCCTTGACCTAACCCTAGTTCGCTAGGGAGTAATTGACGAATTAGAAGCGATTCGCTAGCTGATTCGTCTAATGGAATATAACGAACTAGCTTTGATTCGTGTACTAATTCGTTAAGGAAATATTAGCGAACTAGCATGTCATTCGTTATGGAAATAAGGGCGAACTAGGCCATTCGCTAAGAGAGGGACGATCGAACCCCCTTCGTCATAGGGTTCATTCGTTGACCAGATCAGTTCGTTAAGGTCCAATTCGCTATAAGGACCAGTTCGTTAAGATGCCTGATTCGTTACAAAGGCAGATTCGCTATAATGGCTAATTCGTTATGAATTCCCATTCGTTAAGAACTGAGTGACGAATTAGAACTTTGAAAGAATGACAGAACAGTCCCTGGACTTAGAAAAGAATGATTTAATTACAAATAAACCCTTGAACTTTTAAGTAGCATATTATTCAATGATTCAAAATGCTAATGGGCTCTGCCCCTTGGACCCCGCTACGGGCTGCCGCCCCTAGAACCCCGCTGCCAGGGGCGCTGCCCCCGGACCCCCGTTCGTTGAGAGTAATGATTAAACTAGAAAGGCGATATGTGTAGTGATAGTTTACTGAAACGTATAATTATTATACAGTTAGTCGTGCACAGCTCAAGAAGGGAATAACCGTAAACGGCGAACGCAACCGCATTGAGGTGAGTTTCTAGCCCCACTTCCTTGTTATGTTTTCGGGGCTGTGTGCATACTCGATGTGATAGTTAATACACTTATCTTAAGTGGTAAGTGTATGCCTTGTATGATTTATGTATGATGATTGTTTGACGGTGCGTGAACGATCTCGGATATTGCATGTACCGTCAGGTGGTAGTTAAGATATGATTGATAAGTATGATGAAAGATATGATGTATGTATGAATATATGATGTATGCATAATGTATGTATGTTATGATGATGGTACGTGAACGCTCTTCGGAGATTGCACATATTGTCAAGGAAAGTATGTATGAACAGGTACGGTACAGTTACACGAAACAAAGGGACCAGACCCTAATAATATCTGTGATGTTAGGGACCAGACCCTAATAATATCTGTGATGTTAGGGACCAGACCCTAATAATATCTGTGATGTTAGGGACCAGACCCTTATAATATATGTGATGTTAGGGACCAGACCCTTATAATATCTGTGATGTTAGGGACCAGACCCTTATAATATCTGTGAGGTTATTGGGCGAAAGGCTCTTTAAAACGTATGATTATGTATGTAAAGGAAGTATGAAGGTAAGAATGAAAGTATATGCACTTACGTGTGTATGTAAGAAAGTTATGAGGTTAAGTATGAAATGCAAGAAGGTATTGTATGATTATGTGATTAACTAGAACTCACTCAGCGTAGCTGACTTTTAGTATGCACGCAGGTGAGTAGGATGAGGCAACTCGCTTGAGGAGACACGTGGCACTGAATAAGGGGCTGGCATCGGAAGACTCAAGACGTTTAAGTTTAATGTTTTGTTTATTTTGAAAGACAAGATGTTGTTTTAAGACAAGAGGTGTTTTGTTATGAAATGTTTTATGAAAGCTTTTATATTCGGCGAATGTTTTAATTAACTCTGATATTTAGAACTGCGTTTATGAGTAAATCCAACAGGAACGTAGGGCTACCGGTAATGGGGCCTTACACAAATTGAATGGAAACTAATCAAATCGAATTGTAACTCGATTCGATTAGAATGAAACTCATTTCGATTAGAATAAAACTCAATTCGTTTATAATGAAACTCGATTCGATTAGAATGAAACTCGATTCGTTTGATTATGCCTATTTCTGATGAAATTTTAATGAAGCCTTATTAACGAAAATAATTTTTTTCCCTGGCCAGGGCTCTACCCCTTGAACCATGCAAGAGGCTGCCGTCACTAAAATCCTGTTACCAGGGGCGCTGCCCCGGACCCCCATTAGCTAAGGATTTCACTAACCAAGAATTATGACATAGTTAGAAGTAGTTAATTGACACTTATAATTATTACACAGTTATCCGTGCACAGCTAAGGAGGGATATTACAGTTAACTCGGAGAGGAACATGACACATGTGAGTTTCTAGTCGCATTCCTTGTTATGTTTTTCGAGGTTGTATGCATACTCCAACGTGTTTAGTTAATACATTTACCTTAAGTGGTAAGTGTATGAAATATGAATGTCTTATGACTGAGAAATAAATTGTAAGGCCCCGTTACCGGTGCCCTACATTGAATGTTGGATTTACTCATAAACGCAGTTCTAAACATTAGAGTTAATTAAAACTTTGCACGGAATATAAAACCTTCATAAAACATTACATATCAAATCATAAACATGTCTTAAAACATTCCTTGTCTTTCAATATTAAAACATTAAACATAAAACAACTTGCGTCTTCAGATGCCAGACTCTTATTCTCCTGCCATGTTTCCGCGCTCAAGCCAGCTGTCTCATTCTACTCGCCTGTGTGCATACTAAAAGTCAGCTACACTGAGTGAGTTATAGTTAATCATACATCATGCAATACATACACTTACCTTCAATCATGCATCCGAAGATACATAATAATTACTTTACTAATTTACTTTCATATTATACTTTCATTAATACGTACGTACTTTATTACTTTCTTACTTTATTTTTACTGTCCATTCAATCTCATATATTATTAGGGTCTGATCCCTTCCTTTTTTATCTCAGATATTATTAGGGTCTGATCTCTCTTTCCTTTGTCTATCTCAGATATTATTAGGGTCTGATCCCTTTCTTGTCTATCTCAGATATTAGTAGGGTCTGATCCCTTTATACTTCTCTATCTCAGATATTATTAGGGTCTAATCCCTTTCTTCTCTATCTCAGATATTATTAGGGTCTAATCCCTTTCTTCTCTATCTCAGATATTATTAGGGTCTAATCCCTTTATACTTCTCTATCTCATATATTATTAGGGTCTGATCCCTTTCTTCTCTATCTCAGATATTATTAGGGTCTAATCCCTTACTTCTTCATCTTCGTACATTTTGTCTTTACATACCCATAACATACATATACTTTCTTTAATCATTTATACAT
Source organism: Bidens hawaiensis (assembly GCF_021521415.1). NCBI lineage: Eukaryota > Viridiplantae > Streptophyta > Magnoliopsida > Asterales > Asteraceae > Bidens > Bidens hawaiensis. The sequence goes on from NW_027505139.1 coordinate 159,475, forward strand.
ACCCATATGTGTACAAACATATACATCATACACATTCATCTTTCATACATATACCTCCCTTGTCAATACTTGCAATATCCGAAGATCGTTCACGTACCGACAAGCTTTCATTCACATTCATAACATAATATCAATCACATAAATCATACATGGCATACACTTACCTCTTAAGGTAAGTGTATTAACTATCACATCGAGTATGCACACAGCCCCGAAAACATAACAAGAAAATGGGGCTAGAAACTCACCTGAATGTGGTTACGTTCACCGTTAATTGTAATCCCTTTCCTCAGTTGTGCACGACTAACTGTATAACAATTACACGTATCAATTTAACTATCACTACCCATATCGTGTTTCTGGTTTAATTATTACCCCCAACGAACGGGGGTCCGGGGGCAGCGCCCCTGGCAGCAGGGTTCTAGGGCGGCAAGCCTAATTCCATTGATTTTAAATTATTTTCTAATTCGCTAACTCATTCCTTATAACGAATTAAGCCTAATTCGTTTACCGATTCGTTATCTTTTGTGATCTGGTTCGTTAACTGGTTCATCATCTGATCAGCATCTGATTCGTCATCTAAATTTGTTGTCTGAACATCATGCGATTCGATATCCTGATTCGTTAGCTGGTTCGCTATCCTAGTTCGTTAGCAAAATTCGTTATTGGACGTAACGAACTGGATGAGCTAGTTCGTTATCTAAATATAACGAATTGGCTATTCTGATTCGTTATCTGCACATAGCGAATTGGTGCATGACGAATTTCCTGAGTCGTTATTTTAACTTTAACGAATTGGCTCAGTCTTATTAAGACTTTGACTCATGGGTCAAAGTCAAGATCGTCAAGAACATCACACAGTCAACATCAACGGATTCAGCCATTAATCCTCAAATATCAACCAAATAACACGAGTCTGGTATCAATAGATTCGTAATACCAGTGCCTATAAACCCTAATCAACGAAACATCCAAAATCATGTTTTACACAGTCTGATTTGTTTGTTTATAAACCCGGGTCTTTACACTACCGATTAACCCATCAATTGATTAGTTCGTTTCATTCGTTTCTTCCATATTTATACAGATCTAAGATTATCTAAATGAATCCGGACCTAAATGAACGATTTCTAGTTATAAACGTACCTTAAACGATTCAAACTATGAACACGAGCTGGTCTTTGATGTAGGTTCGGTTCGTCACAACATTCTAGCACCAAAAATCTCGGGTTTTCAACTTCGGATCTAGGCTCGGGTTATAGGATAGTCTTGTGTGTGTTTTTGATGGTGTAGGCTATGGTGTAGAGATGGATAAAAATGGAAAGTTTTAGGGTTTAAGGGGTATTTATACTCCCTTAAGCCCATGGACCTAAGGCCCATTCCATCATTTATTCTATCTTTTAGGTCCTAGCCCATCATCATATAGTTTATTTATCTAAACTGACACACGAGACTTTATCGAATAAACAAAATTTCATTTATTTTTCATAATCAAAAGTAGGATGTTACAAGTCTTCCCTCCTTAAAGAGGTTTCGGGGACTATTACATAAACAAATTCTGGTAAAACTTATGCATCTCATCCTCAGCTTCCCAAGTAGAAACTGAACCCTTGCGATGCTTCCATGTCACTTTTACTAAGGGTATAACCTTGTGACGAAGTTGCTTCTCCTTGCGGTCAGCAATCTCGATCGGTTGCTCAATGTAGTTCAACTGTTCATCAACCTCAATGTCCATTAATGGCACGTGAGACGTGTCATCAGCTAGACATTTTCTCACATGAGAAACATGGAAGGTTGAATGAATTCCTTCTAACTCTTCTGGAAAATCCAGCTTATAAGCCACTTCACCTACACGATCTATAATCTAAAACAGTCCAATGTACCTTGGACTCAACTTTCCCCTCTTCCTGAAACGAATGATTCCTTTCCAATGGAGACCTTGAGCATCACATTGTCACCAACGTTAAACTCAATCGGTCGTCGCCGCTTATCAGCATACGACATCTGTCTGTCTTGAGCAGCTTTCATTCTTGCCTTGATCTGATCGAACTTCGAAGAGGTTTCTTGCACAACTTCTAGGCTTCCCATCTCCTTCTGACCAATCTCTCCCCAACACACCGGGGTCCTACATCGTCTACCGTAAAGCATCTCAAACGGTGGCATACCAATACTTGAATGGTAGCTGTTGTTATAGGAGAACTCTGCTAGATGCAGATGATTATCCCAACTTCCTCCAAAGTCTAAAACACAAGCACGTAGCATATCCTCAAGGGTTTGGATCGTCCTTTCAGACATTCCATCTGTTTGAGGATGATACGCCGTACTGATGTTCAATCCCGTTCCCATAGCTTCATGGAACTTCTTCCAGAATCTCGATGTAAACCGAGTATCTCTATCAGACACGATCGATAACGGTACTCCATGCTTTGACACGACCACTTTTATGAACAAGCTTTCTAACGTTTCTGACGACATAGTCTCTTGTATAGGCAGAAAGTGAGCACTCTTGGTCAAACGGTCCACAATCAGCCAAATGCAATCATGATGCTTAGCTGTACGAGGTAGCTTAGTTATGAAATCCATGGTGATGTGTTCCCATTTCCATTCAGGTATCTCAAGTGGTTACATTTTCCCATAAGGCTTCTGATGTTCGGCTTTGACTTGTAAACAAGTTAAGCACTTACGGACATAATCTACCACATCATTCTTCATTCCTGACCACCAGTAGTCTCTTTTTAAATCTTGGTACATCTTCGTAGTTCCTGGATGAATTGAATACCTTGACTTCTAAGCTTCGTTTAAGATTCGACTTCTAAGATCTCCATGACAAGGTATCCACATACGGTCAAACCTATTCTTTACACCATGCGTGTTTTCTATCAACTCATATTGCTGACCGAAAATCCTTTTTTTCTTTATTAGCCCATCGTCTACCAGAACCTCTGACTGCACTTTAATAATTTCTTCAAAAAGACTTGAATTCATAATCAACTGGTATGACCTAACTGTTGCAATGACTTCCTCATTCTTACGACTTAGCGCGTTGATGACCACACTAGCTTTACCAGGATAATACTTAATGTCGCAGTCATAATCCATTATCAATTCTAACCACCTTCTTTTCCTCATGTTCAATTCTTTCTGCTCGAAGAAATACTTTAAACTTTTATGATCCGTATAAATTGTACACTTAGTATCATACAGGTAATGCCTCCATATCTTGAGAGCATGCACTACTGCTACTAGCTCTAAATCATGCGTCGGATAAGTACTCTCATGGACTTTCAACTGTCTAGACGCATAACCTGTCACCTTTCCTCGTTGCATCAGCACGCAACCTAACCCACGATGCGAAGCATCAGTACAAACAAGGATTGGAGATTGCGTGAGTCTTTTCTTTAACTCCTGAAAAGCCTCTTCTTGAAACTTACCCCAACTGAATACTATCGACTTTCGGGTCATACCGGTCAACGGTGCGGCTATCTTCGAGAAACCTTCGATAAATCTCTTATAGTAGCCAGCTACCCCTAGGAATCTTCGTATATCAGTTGGATTATGTGGAGTCTTCCAATTCGTTATCGCCTCAATCTTAGCTGGGTCCACGGTAATCCCTTCAGGATTTATTATGTGACCTAAGAATTGCACTTCTCGTAACCAGAATGCGTATTTCGAAAACTTAGTGTGCATCATTTCTTTCTTCAGAGTCTCCAATACTTCTCTTAGATGTTTGGCATGATCAGACTCGCTTTTTGAATACATCAATATATCATCGATGAAGACGATAACAGACTTATCCAACATCGGCCGACACACCCTATTCATCATGTCCATAAATGCCGCGGGAGCATTCGTTAGACCGAATGAAATTACGAGGAACTCATAGTGTCCATACCGCGTCCGAAACGCTGTCTTAGGGATTTCACTATTAGCTGATGATAGCCTGATCTGAGATCTATTCGTGAGAACCAACTTGAACCTTGTAGTTGGTCAAACATATCATCAATACTTGGCAAAGGATATCTATTCTTTACCGTAAGCTTATTCAACTCGCGATGGTCTATGCACATTCTCATGCTTCCATCCTTCTTCTTTACGAATAACACCGGTGCGCCCCTCAGGGAAACACTTGGTCTAATAAAACCTTTGTCGAGGAGTTCTTGTAGTTGGGACATCAGTTCTTTCATCTCGGACGGTGCTAGACGGTAAGGCGCTATCGCGACGGGCTGGGCTCCTGGTACTAAATCTATCTGAAATTCTATCTCTCGCTCCGGTGGCAATCCCGGAAGATCCTCAGGGAATACTTCTAGGTAGTCGCACACTATAGGAACATCTTTCATTTCTTTCGTCTCAGCCGTAACGTTGACAATATACGCCAGGTAGGCACCGCACCCTCGCCTTAACAAACCCTCGGCTTTTATCATCGAAATGACATTAAGACCAGACTTTCCTTATCACCGTAAACCGTCACCGCACTACCATCCAAGGACTTTAACCTTATTATCCTACTCTTACACACTATCTGGGCTTCATACTCAGACAACCAATCCATTCCCAAAACCACATCGAACCCTCCTAAGGTCATAACATACAAGGTAACAGGGAACTCATGTCCCTCTAACTCTATCTTACAGTCTTTAACCATTCTCATTATTTTAACCGAAGTGTCACTAGCGGTTTCTACCATTAAAGTTTCAGACACTCGGCAACATTTCATTTTAGCTAATTTACTAAATGGTGTGGCTACAAAACTTTTGTTCGCACCCGAATCAAACAATACTGAAGCGGATATACCGTTTACTAGAAATGTACCGGTGACAACATCTGGAATCTGCTTGGCTTGTTCCTGGGTTAACATGTAAGCTCTGGTCCTTGGCCTAGTCTGATCAGCATCATTCTTTCCATTTCCTCAAGCTCCACCATCGGTACATTCCTTGGCAAAATGGCCCGGCTTACCTCACTTGTAACATGCGGGTTTTGCAGTACAATTGGGAGCATCAGTTTCAAAAACAGACTCAGCCAAGGAACAACTTCAATAACAATTCCAACAACTATAACCCCAACTTCAACAACTTCTAACAGCCTCAAATGAACAATAATCAACAAGTTGTGCCACAGAATCAAGGATTTCAAAGGAACAACTATCAGAATAATCAAACTATTCCAAACAATTCAGTTCCATCCAACCAAAATCAACCCATAAATCAAGGGTATGTGGCTGTAACTTTACAGCATGAGGGTAATTTTGATTGGAGTAATCATGAAGAAGACATTGCAGATGACATCAAGAGGGCAAATGTGGCTTTCATGGCCTTAATTGAAAAAGAAGTTGGTTCATCATCTCAGGAACAGTCCACTCCACTGAATGACATATGGTACATGGATAATAGATGTTCTAGGCACATGACTTGTGACAAGAGGTCACTAGTTAATTATGAAGAAAAGTTTAAAGGTCCTGTGGCATTTGGAAGTGATGAAAATGGTGGAAAGATAGTTGGGAAAGGAATTTTAACAAATGGAAAAGTTTCATTTGATAATGTGTTTCATGTTGAAGGCTTACAATACAATCTGTTAAGAATATCACAAATGTGTGATAAGGGATACAAAGTTGGTTTTTATGACTCACACTGTTTCATCTTAAAACCTAAATTTGTTATCCAGCCTTAAAATGATCATGATGATGGCACCTAGAAATGGCAACCTATATGAACTCAACATGAAGGAAGCTGTTTCAAGGGGTGGTACATGTTTTGTTTCCAAAGCCACTGAAAATGAGTCAAATTGTGGCACAAGAAACTATGTCATGTGAATCTAAAGAATATGAACAAACTTGTTAAGGGTGAGCATGTCATTGGATTACCTACAAGAGAGTTCAAACTGGAAGATCATTGCAGCTCATGTCAAAAGGGCAAACAGCACAAATCAACTCATAAGTCAAAACTCATTAGTTCAATTGATCAAGTACTTGAATTACTTCATATGGATCTCTTTGGTCCTGTGAGTGTGCCAAGTATAGGAAAGAAAATATATTGTCTTATGATCATTGATGATTATTCAAGATATACTTGGGTCTACTTCCTAAGTATAAAAGATGAGACCGCAAAATTGATTAAGGGCTGTGTGACAATGATTGAGAACAAACTGAATAAGAAAGTTAAAAAAATGAGAAGTGATAATGGTACAGAGTTCAAAAATGGAGTCATGGAAGAATTCTGCACACAAAAGGGAATATTTCAGCAATTCACAGCTCCTAGAACTCCTGAACAAAATGGTGTTGCAGAAAGAAGAAACAAAACACTTATTGAAGCTGCAAGGACAATGATAGCAAATGCAAATTTACCAGTGACATTTTGGGCAGAAGCCATAAATACTGCATGCTATGTTCAGAATAGGGTACTTGTTAATAAAAGGCATAACAAGACACCATATGAAATTTTCAACAATAGAAAGCCTTATAGCAAGTTTTTCAAGCCCTTTGGATGCAAATGTTTTCTTCTGAACACCAGGGATTACTTGAACAAGTTTCAAACTAAGTCCTTGGATTGTTTCTTTGTTGGATATTCTACACACTCAAAAGCTTACAGAGTATATGTGAAAGACCATATGAGTGTTATTGAGTCATCTGACATCATCTTTAATGAGAATCAGTTCAATACAGTTGATGGTGCAGCATGGCTGTTTGATCATGAAAATTTGATAAGGTCTTTCAAGATTTATCCTGAAGACTTTGATCACTCATTCTACAAGACCAGTGTATATGAAGAGAACAAGAAGAAAACATTGGACTTTGAAGGATTATGGAAGAAGGTTGTTGTCAGAGAAAAGGAGTATACATTTATCATGGGTATCTCAAATGAAACCGTTGACCAAGAACAAGATCATGCAGAACTTAATCAAGTCAATCAAGAAGTAGAGAATGATCAGGTTCAGACTGAAGAGAACCCAAACAACCAAACAACTGAAGAAGATGTAACTACTACAAGATTTCAGTATTTGTTTGAAAGCTTGAATATTGGAAACAATGGTGCATCTACCTCAAGACAGAACATTGAAGAAGTACCAGAGTTTCATGATGCTGAAACAGAATTGATCATTGAAGAACCAGATCTCAATGAATCAAATCTTGACACAAACATGTCTGCAGATATGATAGTTCAAACCCCTTATGTTGAAAAAAATCATCCATCTGAAACCATCATTGGAGATATAAATGAAAGAGTCACTAGAAGTCATTCTGAATCTGCAAACATCTGTTTATACTCCTGCTTTCTATCCCAAATAGAACCTATGAACATTGTTCAAGCACTAAAAGACAGTAGTTGGGTGGAGGCACTGCAGGAGGAACTGGCACAATTCAGAGATCTACATGTTTGGGATCTTGTTGACAAGCCAAGGAACAGATCTGCAATTGGAACAAAATGTGTTTTCAGAAAAAAGAGGGATGAGAGGGGTATTGTGATTAAGAACAAGGCTAGACTTGTGGCATTGGGATGCTTTCAAAAGGAAGGAATAGGCTTTGAGGAAGTCTTTGCACCAGTTGCAAGACTTGAAGCAATTAGAATCTTTCTTGCATATGCTGCCTCAAAGAACATTAGAGTGTTCCAGCTTGATGTAAAGTCTACATTCCTAAATGGAAAGATTGATGAAGAGGTGTATGTTGCTCAACTACCAGGTTTTGAAGATCCAGTGTATCCTAACAGGGTGTATAAACTAAATAAAGCCCTTTATGGATTGCATCAGGCTCCAAGAGCATGGTATGATGAGCTGTCAAATCATCTTCTTGATAATGGTTTCAAAAGAGGAGCCATTGACAAGACACTCTTTTACAAGAGAAAGGGATCAGACTTGCTGATATTACAAGTCTATGTTGATGATATCATCTTTAGTTCAACAAATGAACAAATGTGCATGGAGTTTGAAGGGGTAATGAAATCCTAAACCTGATGGGATTCTCATCTACCAGTCTAAGTATGTGCAGGACATCCTAGACAAATTAAAATTCAATGACTTGAAGACTGCTTCAACTCCTATGGATACAAAAGAAAAGATGGTAGCTGATGAAAAGTGGGAGCCAGTAGATGAACATGAATACAGAGCAAAGATTGGGTCTCTGATGTATCTTACTGCTTCAAGACCAGATATCATGTTTGTTGTATGTGTCTGTACAAGATTCCAAGCAAATCCAAAAGTCTCCCACATGAATGCTGTTAAGAGAATTTTTAGATACTTGAAGGGTAGACCAGACTTACGAATTTGGCATCCAAAGAACCAATATTTTGACCTTATTGCCTACACAAACAGTGATTATGATGGCTGCAACATGAGCAGGAAGTCAACCTCAGGAGGATGTCAATTTTTGGGAGATAGGCTGGTGTCTTGGCAATGCAAGAAGCAAACAACTGTCTCAATCTCAACTACAGAAGCTGAATATGTTGCTGCATCTTCTTGATGTGCCCAAGTTCTCTGGATTCAGAACCAAATGCTGGATTATGGTTTGAATTTTCTGAACACTCCTATTTTCATTGATAATACTGCTGCATACTTTACTGTAAAAAATCCAGTCCAACATTCAAAGACTAAGCACATTGAAATAAGACATCACTTCATTAGAGATTGTAATGAAAAAGGTTTGATTGAAATGCAGAGAGTTGACACAAGTGACAACTTGGCTGACCTATTCACCAAGCCACTTGACAGAACCAGATTCAACTTTCTTTTGAAAGCTCTGGGTATGATCAACTCAGATGAGGTCTGATTGAGGATGTGTGCTTAGTATGTGTCTCAATGTGCTAATTGACTATTCTTACTTGAGGTCACATACTTTGAATATTGAATAAAAATGCTAAATGAATATGTTATGAATATGACCAGTTTGATGTTAACTGATTAGTACTTAATTGATTATCCGTGCTATTTATGCGTCATTGATGCAAATGATTGATAATCAGTTAACTGATTTGATGTTATGATAAGTAGTTTGATCTGTCTATGTGAATTAAATGCTTATCTGATATCATGAGTAATCACTTGATTATGATTGTTTGAATATGTGTGCTATATGATCATCTAGATGTTATTAGAATAGGATAGACTGTGAATGTTGGAAATGTCTACCTGTTTTAATTATGTTGAAAATGATTAAGATTTGAATATGATACAACTGTTTGTGTCAATGAAAAGTCTCAGGTAGTTATATTAAGTTCAAGCTTTAAAGAAGCTTAAAAGAAGGATTTTTCAATGAAGAGTCTCAGGTAGTTATATTTACTGAAAATTATGTCATTTGCCTAGTTGGAAGGACATACACTTGTGTATGTTTGGTCCTGCAATCTGCAAAGATTAAAAGGACATCCATTAACCAGAAAACTGAAAGCATTTGGGGCAATTATAAATTGTTTTATATTCCTTCACTTAAAACTATGTCAATAGCTCTGACTTTGAAAGGACATATATTCACAATGTGTGTGTGGTTCTGTTATCCACTTGTGGTCAAACATAATAGCCATTTACCTGACAATTAAGAGACATTGGGGTGATTGAATATTAAACTGAATATTACGGGAAATGATAGTACATTGACTACTTAGCCAATCATATGGATTTATTAGGCTAAAAGGACTCTTAGTACAGTCATTAACATGTATGGTTGCTTTCTCATGATATGTAAAATCTGAGGTGATATAAACATAAAGAAAATGCTAAGATTTATGTGGAGTTACATTGTTGTCTATGCATGTTCCTAGATAAATCTTTTCAAATGATAGGCAGAAAAGTGATTATCCAGTCATACACAAGCCTGTTGGTCTTTGGTTACCCAAAATGATGAACCTGAACAACTACCACAAACCCCACCACACCAACCCTTACCAACTGACTTACCTATTCCAACACCACCACAATCACCATTACACATTGACCAACCAATTACACCATCACCACCACAAACTCAACCACACCAAACCATACAATCCTCACCTCCAACCTTAACCTTAAGCCAACCTGACACAACAACTCTTATATCCCCAACACCACAAACACCACCAACCACTAGCCCAAGTCACTCTGATCCATTTATTTCAAGCCCACCTCATACACAATCACCACACCAACCCATTATTCAAACCCAAACCACAACCCAAGAACAACATGATTATGAACCTTTTTCTACATCACCACCTATATCACCACTCACTAACACAGACTTATTCCAAAGGAATTTGTATTTTATGTTAGAGATTGCTGAATTGAAAAGGAGGAATGAGGAGGTGACCATGGAGAATGTTATGTTGTTAGATAAGTTGGTTAAAGCTGAATTGAAGATTCAAGCCCTGGAGTAGGAGGTTGAGAAGACCTCAGCTGCCCCAAAACAAGGGGAGAATGAAAATGAGCCAACTGACTCAAGGGTAGATACTGTAGACAGTTTGAAACTGATTTTAAATGCCTATGATGATGGTGAGGAGGATAGTGAGGAGATAAGAGTTGAAAATGATGAGTATGAAGGTGACAAATCAGATATTGGAGAGCAAGATTATGACTATAATGATGAAATAATGAATGTTGAATGGAGTGATGAGAATGATGAAGGGACAGGGGATGGAGTTGAAAAGACAAAGGTTGAAAATGTATCTACCACTGACGTGGCTACTGATGTTGTAACAGATGTAGCTACTGATAACTTGACTGATGATCAAACTGAAGAAATCATTGATGAAAATTCTACTACTGAGGAACTTATACACACTGAACCAGAAACTGATCAACAAGCAAGTTCCAAGAGAGTAGAGCATGACCCAGAACTGGAAGCACTTGAAAAAGAAATAGATGACTATGTACAGTCTGAAGATGAAGAGGATGTGAGGAGGAGAATTGAGAAGGTAAAACAAAAGTCTGTGAAGAAGAGCCTATTAAGGCATATTCAGTAAAAGATGTTTTGTTTAAAGATGATGATATTGTTGCTGCTGCTGCCTTAAGAGAACAAGAGAATATTTTAAGGGAAACAAGGGATAGGGAGATGATGTGTGTCTAACGATGCTCTCACAACTAAGCTTTAAATTTATTAAACGAAATTCCTAAAGAAACCACACAAAACCGGCAAGTGTACCGATCACTAATAGTATAGCACTAAGGAAGTCCGAGTGTCGAACACAAGGACACGTGAACACGTATCTAACTTAACCCTAAATAAGACTCACCTAAGAATAATATATTTTAAATTGATTTTTATATTATTAAATACTTAACCTAACTTAATTTAACTAACTTAAAAGACTTAATTTGAGAAGACTAAACGAAACTTTGAAAATAAGATTTATCAATGGGAAAAACGTCTACCTAGATATGAATCCTATTGAAGGTATAATAAGCTACTGGATTTTAGAATCTCACGACACCAGCTCCTAAGGAATGACACAACTAAGGTTCACTCAGGAAGCTAGATTACCCTCACCTACACTTAGTTGATTTTAAGAACAAACCGGGTGACGAATTGTTAACGTGCTCTAATGCCGACTCTCCTCTCGTCTCACCGACACACTACCCTAATGGAGACGAATACTACGCAACCAAGGATAGAGGAACAATTCAGTTTAACTTTAGGTCAACTAATCGCTCACAAACCCAAACCCGACAAGAACTGAACCCGCTCTCGCGCGATCCTAATCCAAACAAGTAAAAGCTATGAGACGAGTTTACTTCCTATCACCTCTCGGTCTCAAGGAAGGTGTCTACCCGCTGATTTTAACTAATTAATATACCCAAACTTACCCTACGGTTGTACACCCCGCAAACAATCTCTAAACACAAAGTAAAGAGTTCAAACAAGCTAAAATCCACTAAAACCGATTCAATCAATCAAAGCAAGAGGTAATTGAGTAGTATTAATCAAAACACAGCCACTAAACACAACCTAATTCAATGTTAAACCAAACTTTACATTAACAAATCAAGTCATGATCATCAACAATCCAAACTACTTACTAAAACCTAACAATAATCATCTAACCTAGGTAGAACTAACAAGTTTAGCTACACATTAATTTTGGACAGCAGCTAATATTCAAATTAAACATCATAAACATCAACATAAACATAAGTAAACTCATTCAATAATCAAGAACAATCAAACACAAGTCAAACTTCAAATTACTTGCAAAACAATGCAACAAAAAGATCAAGTTTAACTAGTTAGGGTTCTTGAACAAAAACACAAAGTTTATGGATGAATCCTTATGATTATATGGCTGAGATTATGATGATTATAGCCCTTAGCTGCTGTAGCAAGCCCTCCTTAGTGTTATTCTTCTTCTCCAGCCGTCACTATAGCCACCAACTCAGCCGCCACACTTTTTTTTTCTTTCTTTCTTCCTTGCTGGCCGATTGCAAGTTTGGGCAGATTTTGGGGCTGCTGAGTTCGGGATTTTTGGGCTGTTAGGGTTCTTTTTTCTTTTGTTTAATTAATATATTATGCATGTAAGGCTTCTAACTTGTGGGCTTCGGTCGGGCCTTGAGTTGTAGTCTTCAAAGTTGCTCAAATAAGCCCCTAGAGTCTTCAAACTTGCCACTTTTCTTCATTAAAACTCATAACCTACAAGTAAACATCCATCTTGGTAAAATTAAGCAAAAACAAGCTATACCTCTTAATAATTAAACTAAAAAGCAATTAAATCATGATAAAACGATAAGGAAAGTAAGTGTGCTTTACAACACATCAGGAGATACTAGCCCAAACCTTGACTACAGAAGAATTGGCAGAGCAGGAAGCCTTGATCAATCAAGCCAATTTTGCCAAAGTAATAAATGAAGAAGTGGCTAATCAAGACGTAATTGAGGAATTGATTAAGTTGAGAAGAGTTAAGGAAGCAGACAACTCTTTGGCTATGGTGGTTAGTATGTTTCAACCACAAAGTCAGCCTGAAAAAGAACACCAAAAGGAACCTGAAAAGAATCCTGAAAGAGAAAATGAAGAATCTATTGAAGAAATGTTGGCTATAGCATCAAGAATACATGAAAATGTAAGCAGATTTGAAGAGACATATTCTAGAAAGAGAAAAGCTACTGATCAGGGATTGAGAAATAATCAGAAAACAAAGAGAGGGAGATGGGATGAAAAGAATAAATGCTATATAGAAACTCCTGATGATAATAATGATGCTAGCCCAATCAGGGAAATTCCACTGCAAACACTGCAACCAGGTCAACATATTCCAGGTGTTCCTCATGTGCCTATCAGAAGTGAACCAGATCATCCACCCTCTGATGAACCCAAGATTGATGTTGTAAATGATTTAATTGAAGAGGAGGATGAATCTGAGGATTCGGATGATGATGATAATCCCGATGATGATCAAGGAAAGAGTGCCAAGACTGCTAATGTTGAGTCTCCACAAGTTGTAATGACTGATGAGCAGAGAGAAAACATTGAGCTGAGTATGTTAGAAGCTAAAAGAAAGAATCCTTTGATTATGAAGCTGAGGGCACTTGGTGTGAAATTTGAAAGTGTTGCTCATATGAATGATGGTGAGTTGAATCAGAGGCTTGAAGAAGAAAATGAAAAGATCAAAAGAGCCATGCAACAAAAGAATAAAGATGCTCAGAAACACAAGAATATCTAAGAAGGCATGGATATTCTGAAAAGATTTGAGCCATTTCAATCATGATAAGCTTCAAGACCTTTACAATAGTGAAAGAGAGAAAGTGATAGAAGAATGTGTAAAAGAAAATGAAAAGATTGAAAAATTGGAAACTTTGAAAAAGAAGTTTGGAGGTATGTGTGGATACTTGCTGGAGAAAGGATTAAAGCCTGAGATAGTTGGGAACCTATCAAGAGAATCAGTGTTGGACCAGTACAATAAACTGAAAAGAAAAGAAAAGCTGAAAAGGGTACGAACTGAGAGCTCCTCAAAACAGTATGAACCAACTGATGAACCTCAAGCAAAGAAAAGAAGAATTCAAACACTGAGGGAAAAGTCAAAAGAGAAAGTAAGACCGGTTGAAACCCCAACTCCTCAAGAAGTTAAGCCTGATCCTGAAGATGAACTAATTGTTCCTTGGGAGAATGAAGAAATGATAAATATTCTAAGGGGGATAATGATTAATCAAAGGGGAATGGATGAAGCCTCTTTTGATGCATTAGAAAAGGAAGATTTGAAAAATATTTTCTACATTCAAAAGGCTGATTGGGAGAAAGCTCTAAGGGAATGTGATAACCCTAGAAGCTTTATGGATGGAAAATTTGTTCCTGCAGAACTATCAAACAGTCCGGGGATAGCTAAAATGATAAAAACTCTAAAAGTACAAGCTGGACAGGATATGGTTGAACTAGCTAACCTTCCACCTGAGATGGTAGAGGCAATCTACATCGACACTTTCAACTTAAGGCCTGGAAAACCAAAGAAGTCTATTCCATTCAGGCCTCCAATTTCAATAAGACATCAACAAGGTGGAAGAGGTGAATCAAGTAGGTATGTACTACAAAGAACAACAAGACCACAATCAGATGTGGATCTTCCAAGAGAGCTCTACTATGATTCTGTATCTGAATGCTTAAGAGTGATTTTGGAAAGCAGAAAGTTGAGAGAGATAGTTGTGAGAAGTGACTTTTATGAATACACTCAAGAACAACTAGAAATAATGGCCATACTTGACCTGTATGATTATAGAGACAGAAACAAGATGGCAGGAAGGCAAATGAATGATCTCTCAAAGTTTTTGAAGGAAGAAGCTGACAAGGGATTCCGGTTCTTAAAAGAAAAGAGAAGTTGGAGAATGATTCAACTTCACAGATCAAGAAGGTCATAGAAGTTAATGAAAATGGACAAGGCTGAACTGTACTACCAAATGAATGTTAGAGACAGGAATCCAGTGTCAAACATGAACACATGCTTAATCCTTGGAAGAAGAATGACACGCCCCAACTACACAGTCCAAAGAAATGGCAACATAACTGAAGTTGAATACAAAGAAAATGTTGACCATTACTTGCTGAAAAACTCTGATGGAAAAGTACTGGGGATAATCAAGAAGTATGAAGATTTGGCTTACTTGCATAATGAGGATTCGATGGATATAAGGGATTTGGTCATACCAGAAAGTCATACTCACTATCGAATCCTTGACATCTTTAAGATGAAAGCTGCATCAGAGATAGTAAATAGAAGACAAGCCGCCCACAATGCAAGAAAGAGACAAGATTCTAAGATTAGGCTTTGATATGTAATGTCTTCGGACAGCTTTTGAATATGTAATTGTTTATGTCATGAATATGTAATTTGATTTTGATTTAATGTGTATTTTGACTAAGTGT
Organism: Bidens hawaiensis; assembly: GCF_021521415.1. NCBI lineage: Eukaryota > Viridiplantae > Streptophyta > Magnoliopsida > Asterales > Asteraceae > Bidens > Bidens hawaiensis. Next base: position 174,770 of record NW_027505139.1, read on the forward strand.
AAGTAACCAAAGAAAGGTTTTGGCTCAGCTGAGGTGTTCTGATCTAGGGGAGACTGTTGAGTCATGCAATTTACCTAAGGGGGAGATTGTTAAGTCAAAGACTGGTTCTATGAAACATATGGAAGATTGGAATCTTCTCAACCTCCTCAGAATTCGCTAAGTATGGATCCGGGCACACATTAGACTTCCGAGCAAGCTTTTACTTAGCCGGGTACGATATTTTGTCTATCGGGCAGGGTTATCTTCTTGAAGTCTTCTTTAGTGGAAATCCGGGCAGGGTTTGCAAATTAGTGTATTACCGGGCAAGGTTCACTAGTTTATGCAAGTCCGGGCATGGAGCACTTTATCAAGCAGGTTTGTTCTTCATAGCCAAGTAAAGCTCACTCCCGAGTAAGCTTTAGGCTAACCAAGCTCATGAAGCCAAGTGATTGGAAGACCGGACAAGGTATTCATTAATAAGTATGGTCCAAGTATGCTTGATGTCTTAATGGAATATCTTAAGGATCATCGGGCAAGGTTCAACTCCAGCAAAGGAACAGTGCTACCAAGCATACTTTGCTAATAAGCTATTCACTAGCAAAAGGTTAATGGGACCATTGAAGAACAAGGTTGCTCGTAAGGGTTTGTCGGGCAAAGTCTGGCAAAGTCAAGAAGATTGAAATCTACCCGGTGGGTATTTTACTTGGTAAAATACCCTTCAAGTAAATTCTAACCGGAAACTGATTCCAAGCACACTTCTTTGTTACCAAGTTATGAAGGACGGCAGAGCATACTCGGAAACACAAAATTAATGCAAAGCCTACCCGGAAGACTTGTTTTACACTTAGGATTATTTCTGACTTTGTAATTTGAATATGTTTTATCATTTAGGGTTTCTAGAAGGAATGACAATTGTCCAAAGGTGTCAAGCCTATAAAAGGAATAATTAGGGCACACCTGAAACAGACACAGAAGAAGGTTGATATCCTCGTTCAATTCAGAGAGAATATTTTGAGTGTGACGGCTATCTTAGAATAGTACGGACATAACCTTCCTACAAGAAACCCAAAAATGATTATCTTATTGTATGATGATACTCGTATAAATGGAAATCTTTTGAGTGAATCTTGTATGTGTGATTTGCATATGAATATTGATTGCAACTACCCTGTTTATTATTGATTCCGCCTTTAATAAACAGTAATCTTTCTAAATATAGCAACCCGTCATTAACTCCCTTGTCGACACATTTATTTGTGTGAGTTATGACATGATTTGAGTAATATCCAGCTGCAATCAGGGACCTGACAGACCATTTAATAAAGTTCTTATAGTTTCAGAATTAATTAACCATCTTCCAGTAAAATGTTCTATAATTGTGAGTATTAAAGTGTAAACTGCACCAAAAACATTTTGGCCATCTTACGTTTTAATATGATTATAAATATGAGGTTGATTTTCGGGTTTAATATAATTATCCCACCAACCTTTTAGTTGTCCTGTAAACCCTGCAATTATCATCATGCATACAGTACTATCATTATTCTGATTAGTTTTTGCTATTGTAGCGTACATCATCATTCGATTTGTCATCATGTATATTTGCCTATCTGTATAACCATCTAAATTCCATTCATATATGGACTTTCCATTATAAGAATTGGTAATTTCGTATTCTTGTTCTTCATGAAGAACATCTTGAGGAGTGGGTCTAGGATAAGAAAACAATCTTTTTCTCGGTTTATCAGCAAATTTTGTATTATAAGATTCTGGTCTTTTTCTCCCACTAATTCTATTTATTGAATCTATTGTATAAGCTTCAAAAGTTTCATCACTCATGTTTTCTTCTTCTAAAGTATTTAGTTCTAATTTGGAAAATTTTTCTTTTAACAATTCCATTAATTGGTTTATTGGTTTTATTTTATAATTATCTATTTCTGGGGGAGGTTGAATTGTAGGTTGGATCTTTATAAGGTTATCATCTTTTGTATTACTTGTTTCTCCCTCTTCTTTATTACCTGAAATGAATTTTTCTATCTTATTATTTGTTTCTTGGAGGATTTCTGATAAATTATTTAAACATAGGTTTGTATAATTATTTTGCTTTATTAGTTGGTTGACATGAAGGACAGTTGCTTGTAGGGATTCATTGGTTATTGCTTTTTTGAAGGCAGAGAAATATATTTCTTCCTTCTCTCTTTTCATTTCAAAGTCCTTTTGGGGAGGAAATACTGATTTAACAATAGTTCCTGTATTTAATTTATAATTTTTTTCTATTATAGAAACATATTTCTGAGAATATTTGTTTATGAACCAAACAGGAAATTCTACAACTTGTAAAATTTCAAGATCTCTATAAAACTCATTTCCTAGCCTTATCCTTACGTCTCTTGGAAATGATTCCATAAACCATTTTATAAAAGATTCCACTTTTCTTGTTTATAATTTTCACATGTCTGCTTTCTAATAGCAGATCCTGGACTAAAATGTAGTTTTTTGTATTCCATTATAAGTTAAAAATCATTTGAGAGAAGGTATCTTCCTCTCTGACTTGTTGGTGATAGACACCTGAGACTAAATTATCATGATTAATATTTAAATTTTCTGCTCTATTGGGTCTTATTTGAGAAGTAGAAGCCCTAGAGGGCTCATGAAATTCTACTTTATAATCTAGAGGTGAAATATAAGACTTAGAAGATGATGACCTAGCAAGCCTTTGTGATATTGATTTATATTCATTATCTTCAAATTCTATTTCTATATTTCATTCAAGTGTTTCCATAAGTTTGTTTAACTTGTGTTTTATTTGTGATTGCTTTTTTATTGCTTTATTTATGACCCAATTTTCTGGGAATGTTATTTCTTCCCATTTAACTGGTCTTCTTATGGAAATATTTTACTTCCCATAATTTGTTTCAATTAGTATTGTTTCATTATTTTGTTTATTTATTCTTTTGCATCTAGCATTCATAGTTCTTAACAACCTATAGTATATTCTATAACATATACAAATTATCTCTTAACCCCGGGTATAATTATATCCATTTTACATATAAAGTTAAAGCATCATCTATATTTTGATCAGATAAAGACAAATGTAGGTCTGGATAAACATCAAAATATACCAGACCATGTGTTAAACTGGTTTCTATAATACCCATTAATGATTGTTTCCAATTTAGATTACGAGCTTCTCATAAGACTGCTATAAAACTTTCTGGTAAACCTTGTAGGGTTAAAGGTTTAAAAGCAACTTGAACTAAGCCAACAAGAATGAAATTATAATATTTTTTTATATCTGATCATTCGAACTATTAAGCTCTTTTTGTTACTTCATTGTTTGCTGGGTTTTATAATATTCTATTCTTGAAGTAATTGCATTCACCGTGTCATGGCCTTCAATTTGTTTGGTGGACACATTTATCCGGATCATTTTTGTCCAAAACTTTATATAACAAGTTCTTTTGAGACATGGGAAATTATCCCATAGGGTATACCCTGTGGTTGGTTTTCATTTCCAAATCCATGGAATAGAAAATTCTATGAAAAAATACATTGAGGCTATTCCCTCAAACCAAAAATTATTATTTTTTGCTTCTATAAGATTGGGAGAGACTTTAACCCATTCTAGATATAATCTTTTAAATGGTTCGGGAAGAATTTGAACTGTTGGTCCATATAAAATGAACCATTTTTGAAACCAACAAGGTATACCTTGTTTAAAGATATTATCACTAATCTTTATGAACCATGAATGTTTTTTTTTTGGAATTTCATAAAATAAGCATTTTTCAAATCCTTGGATATAATCCCAGTAATTATATTTATAAACTTGCTTGCCACCTGTCTCGGGATATATGAATTCCCTTTCCTTTAAGGTGTTTAATCCCCATTTTTGTGGCGATATAATTTCTTTTATAAAAATTTTGCTAAAATTATACATATTTTACTCTCTTTCTACTCGGAAAAAATGTCTTATTTCTGCTATTTCCGTAAGCTATAAAATATTTTCATAGTATTGTCGTGTTTTATAAGAAGATTCTTCATATGAAGCCGGCTCAATATATTTTTGCATAAGAACCCATGGATCATCAAAAAAATTAAACATCTTCTTGATTTAAAAGAATTATTTTCTTTTGCCTCTCGGTTATGAACCAAGAATCTTCTTTATCATTGTCTTGGACTACATAGGCATAAGTAGGAGCTTTTGAAGCTTCTTCTTCTCTTTGAGCCTTTATCATGGCCATGAACTTTCGTATAATGGGTCATTTGGATCAATTTGAATTTCAATATCATTTGAGTTGTTATGAACGACACTTGAGCTAGAAGCAATATTTGAAGCTATGAGTCTTCTTGTACCCATTTGAGCTAGGACTCTGTCCTGCCTATTACTAATACTTCTGCCTTGTCCTCTATTAGGAGAGCCTCTTCCTCTTCCTCGAGGAATCATTCCTGAAAACATAAAGTTATGCCGAAGAGATTATTTTCTCTTTTTCTATTAGGATTTTTATCCTTTCCATAGAATCATGTATTATTTTATAATAAAGTCTTATGGACTTATCTTTATTATATGGATGAATAGTGAAATCATCTCATATACTAGAGATTATTTGCATTTGGTCTCTTATAATTAGACTATGTAGGTTTATATCCTGTAATATATTATTAAATAAGATTTTTAAAGGACCTTTGATTTTGATTTTTCTCCTCATTTATGTATTCTCTGGAAAGAAAATCAGGAAGACTATATCAGTTCCTTTCTTGTATAGAATTTCGAAGTCAAATGGTGCTAGTTGTGATTGCCATCTGGCAAACATTTGTTTAGAAACATCATGTTTAAACTCCTTTTCAAACATGATTCTAGCCGCTTGACAGTCAGTTTTTATTATAAACTTTTGGTTATATAAGTCATCTTGAAATTTTAAAACACACTTTAAAATTGCCAAAATTTCTTTAGCTATAGTAGCATAATTATTTTGGTTGTCAGACCATTTTCCTAAATAAAATCTAACAAGATATTCTTGTTTAGTTTGAGGAGAGATTTGTTTTAGTATCCCTCCAAAACCTATATCTTAAGCGTTTGTCTCTACCACCTTATCCCAACTTGGATTAGCAATGGTTAAGCATAGGAGGTTTGAGACTTTTGGTTTTATTTTCACCACCGCTTTTGTATGATTATGTAACATCCCATTTTCTAGTTTCGGTTAATAAAATGAGAATATGAATTATTATGAGTCGGACTAGTGTTGGATAAAATGTATATGGGTTATGGACTTGGGTCATGAAGGAAAAAGGAAAAGACCATGGGCTTAAGCCCATGATCCATAATTATATAAACCTTAATTACCCACTTTTCATTCATTTACACATATTCCATACATCACCAAAACACACACTTAGCTCTCCTTCTCTCTCTCTCTCTCTCTCTCTCTCTCTCTCTATCTCTCTAGCCGAAATCACCAAGGAAAACCGATCCCGATACAAGGTAATGATAGAATGATATTGTATGATCTCAAACCCGTTAGATCTAGTTGCGAAACGACGAGCCGACACCTTTAAACTGTTAAAGTCATGAGATCCGGGTGGAATTGGGTATAACCGAACCTAATATGAGCTTAGGGGTCACCCTAGCTCAGATATGGATCGAACGAGACGAAAAATGGTGAAAATGGTACAAAAATACGTTTTTCCGGCGAACCCGCGGTTTTTCGGCGCCGAAAAAGGTGCGGGTACGAGGAAGGGAATATCAGAGAATGTTTCTAACATTCTCTGACCTAACCCTAATTCGTTAACGGAGAGTTAACGAATTAGAGGCAATTCGTCAGATGATTCATTACAAGAAGCTTAACGAACTAGCCTTAGTTCGTATCTAGATTCGTTAAGGAAAAGGTAACGAATTAGCCCCAATTCGCTATAGTCATTCGTTAAAAGGAGATAACGAACTAGAAGGTCCAATTCGTTATAGAGAGGGGTCGTTCTTTATGAGTTCCAATTTGTGAAAAAGACCGGTTCGTTATAAGGTCCAATTCGTTACAAGGACCAGTTTGTTATGATAACCCAATTCGTTAAGAGCAAGGTAACGAACTAGAAGTTTAACAAAATGACAGAATGGTCCCTGGACTTATAATAAGAATGATATAATTACAAAGAAGCCCTTGAACTTTTAAGTTAGTAAATTAATTAATGATTTAAAATTCTAATGGAAAATGTGTTAAGAAAGCTCGACCCCAGCCAGGGGCTCTGCCCCTTGGACCCTGCTAGGGACTCTCGCCCCCAGACCCCGCTGCCAGGGGCGCTGCCCCCGGACCCCCGTTCGTTATGGGTAATAATTAAACTACAATCACGATATGGGTGATGATAGTTAAACTGATACGTGTAATTGTTATACAGTTAGTCGGTCACAGCTAAAGAAGGGAATAACTATTAACGGTGAACGTAACCGCGTTCAGGTGAGTTTCTAGCCCCATTTCTTGTTATGGTTTCGGGGCTGTGTGCATACTCGATGTGATTAGTTAATACACTTATCCTAAGTGATAAGTGTATGCCATATATGTTTTATGTGAAAGGTATGATTGACTGCTTGTCGGTACATGAACAATCTTCGGTTATTGCATGTACTGCCAGGTAAAGGTTTGATGATAAAATTGTTGTATATGAAGAATGAATGATGTATGTATGTATGAAACTTACAATTACGTATATAGAAAGGTATGGTATGAAGGTATGGAAGAAAGGGTGACCGGACCCTAATAATATTCGAGGATGGAGGGTACCGGACCCTAATAATATCCAAGGATGAAGGGAGACCGGACCCTAATAATATCCGAGGATGAAGGGAGACCGGACCCTAATAATATCCGGGGATGGAGGGTACCGGACCCTAATAATAACTAAGGTATGTAGGGTGAAATGCCCTTTATAACGTAAGGTTAGCTATAAATGTGTATGGACGAATGAAGTACGGTTATGTATGAAATGCGTACCTTCGGGCACGTATATGTGTATGTAAAGTAAGTTATGTGATTAACTAGAACTCACTCAGCATAGCTGACTTTTAGTATGCACGAAGTTTAACAGATTGAGACAGCTAGTTTGAGATGGACACATGACATGATTGAAGAAGCTAGCATCTGAATATTGTCATGATGCTTTGAATGTTATATTTTTTGTTATGTTTAAAAAGAAAAATTATGGATATTTGTAACGAATGGTTGATGTTTTATATTATTCCGCGAAGTTTTTAATTAACTCTGATATTTAGAACTGTGTTTATGAGTAAATCCAACGTCCAATGTAGGGCACCGGTAATGAGGCCTTACAGATTCTCACCCCATGGCTTAGGATTCTTCTTTAATCTATCATATAATATGGACGAATCCTTTTCTAGGTCTTGGTAATATGGAGCAATATAATTCAAACTTCCTAAAACCTTTGTAATTGAGTCTTATCAATAATTTTTTCAGGGAATTTGTTTGCAAATTCTATACTTCTATTGATAGAAATTATTTTTCCTTTTTCAATCATATGTCCTAAAAACCTAACATTTTTTTGAAATAACATCATTTTTTGACTAGAAATAACTAGTCCATTCTTTATAATAATATTTTTAAATAAATTTAGATGCTTAAAATGAGTTTTAATATCTTTTGAAAACACCAAAATATCATCTATTTAACCAATTATAAAATTTGAAAAAGGAATGAATATGTCATTCGTAATTTTTTGAAATTCGGAAGGCGCATTTTTAAGACCAAAAGGCATAACATTCCACTCGTATTGACCACAAGGAACATTAAAAGCTGTTTTGTACCAATCCTTTTGATCAATCTGAATTTTCCAATACCTAGATTTTAAATCAAATTTTGAAAATATTAATGAATCATGTAATCTATCTAACAAATCTTGTTTGGGATTGGATATCTGATCCACTTTAGGAACTTATTAAGAGGCTTTTAATTTATTACTAATCTTGGCACGCCTCTTTCCCTTTCAGAATGCTTATTTACATAAAAGGCGGTGCATGACCAAGGAGATTTTGAGGGATGTATCAACCCCTTCTGTTGAAGTGAAAATATTTCTTTTTTACATAACTCTAAATATTCAGAGTTCATTTGTCATGGCCTTGCTTTTGTTGGAACATTAGTTTCATGAAAATCCTCTTCGAATGAAAGAGAAACTATATGTTGTTTCCTGTCCCAAAAGGCATTTGGATGATCATTACATATATCATTTGTAAATTGGATCTTTAAGAGCTCAACTTTATATAATAATTTTGGATTTTTTAGGCTTTCTTCAATTGTATGAATATTTATTTCTCCTTTAAAGAAATTAAAACGTATATGTATGAATGAAAGTATGTATGTAAGTATGAAAGAAAGAATGAAAGTACGTGTGCATGTAAGTATGTAAGTAAATATGAAGTATGTACCTTTGGGTGCAAATGTAAGTATGTGAATGTATCGTATGTCGTTTGATTAACTAAAACTCACTCAGCGTAGCTAACTTTTAGTATGCACGCAGTTTAACGACTGAGACAGCTGGTATGTGGAAGACACATGGCAGGAATTGGAAGCGACTGACATCTGAAGATTTGTCATGATGTTTTGTTACTATGTTTTATTTATGTTTAAAAAAAGACAAGTTATGAATATTTGTAATGAATGGTTGACTATTATTATTATTATTCAGCGAAAGTTTTAATTAACTCTAATATTCAGAACTGTGTTTATGAGTAAATCCAACGCTCAATGTGAGGCAACGGTAACGGAGCCTTACAATTAATAACCTAAATATAGAAGAAAATATTAAAGAAGAATTATGTAGAATTCTTGAAACTAGAAGAATCTACCGATTATGATTATGATCCAACTTCGAGTACTGAAGACTGCGAAAATAGTTGTAAAAATGAAAAGTCGGATGATGAGATTTATAAAATCATATCCCAATTCCAAAATAATGATATTAATGAAAATGATCTTAATTTTATTAATAGTAAAACTTTAGAAGATACTCTTAAAAGAATAAAAGATCTCAAAGAAAAGGTAAAAATCATTGATATATTTATCAAGAAGAAGAAAAGAAAAATGATATTGTAAAAGAACCAGAAGGTCCTTATACTATGAAACAAGTCCATGACAGATTGAATAATAAAAAACATAATTCTTCAACTCCTGAAGATTTAAAGATCGAAGTCACAAAGTTAAAAGGGGAAATATTAAATTTGAAAAAACAAGGTTATGACTTTGAAAAAAGAATCCTAGATCTTTAAAAAACTAGTATTTATAATACTATAGGAGAGACTTCAGACAAATCTCCTACTTATTCAGAGATTTATTTCCTCCTCTCAATGAAGAAGATGAACATATTCATACTATAGAAAATATCATTTCTCAAAAGTGGCTAGTAAAAATGACTTTACTAATTGAGAACAATTTCAAAAAGGATTTTATCGCTCTAATAGATTCAGGTGCTGACTTAAATTGTTTAAGGGAATGACTTATACCCACAAAATATTTTGAAAAAACCACACATATCCTTTGGACAGCAAACCACCAAGATATGGGAGTAAAATACAAACTTCCAAAAGCAAAAATTTGCAACAATGGAGAATGTATTGCTACCCCATTCTTGCTAGATAAAAATATATCTAATGAAGTTATACTAGGAACTCCTTTTTTATCAAAGATATTCCCATTAAAGGAAGTTAATAAAAAGGGGTATACAACGACATATAATGGAAAAAACCTTTACTTTGAGTTCATAACTCAACCAATTGAGAAAATAATAAATGAAATACTAATACAAGCAAAGACTAGCCAAATTAATTTCCTTAAACAAGAAATAAATATTCATACAATTGAAGAAAGCCTAAAAATCCAAAATTATTATCAAAAATTGAACTCTTAAAGAGCCAATTTACAAATGATATATGTAATGATCATCCAAATGCCTTTTGGGACAGGAAACAACATATAGTTTCTCTTCCCTACGAAGAGCATTTTCATGAAAGTAATGTTCCAACAAAAGCAAGGCCATGTCAAATGAATTCTGAATATTTAGAGTTATGTAAAAAAGAAAAATCTTCACTCAAACAAAAGGGGTTGATACATCCCTCAAAATCTCCTTGGTCATGCACCGCCTTTTATGTAAATAAGCATACTGAAAGGGAAAGAGGTGTGCCGAGATTAGTAATAAATTATAAGCCTCTTAATACTGTCCTAAAGTGGATCAGATATCCAATCCCAAACAAAAAAGATTTGTTAGACAGATTATATGATTCATTAAATTTTTAAAATTTGATTTATAATATGGGTATTGGCAAATTCATATTGATCAAAATGATAGGTACAAAACAGCTTTTAATGTTCCTTTTGGTCAATATGAGTGGAATGTTATGCTTTTTGTAACACTCCAGCCACCACCGCACCATAATATTGTCCACTTTGGCCGGGACGTACCACCATCGCCTCACGGATTTGCTTTTGGTTGCCAAGGTGGTCACCCATCCTAATACTACTCCCACCTGAGCACGCTTAACTTTGGAATTCTCCTCTCATCCACTACCAATAAGAGCTCAAAACGCGTTATGATGGGGAAGGTATCCACCTCCTTATAAATAAAGCTTAGTTCTTCTTCCCAACGGATGTGGGATGTTACCATTTTGGTCTTAAAAATGCGCCTTCGGAATTTCAAAAAATTATGAATGACATATTCATTCCTTTTTCAAATTTTATAATTGTTTACATAGATGATATTTTGGTGTTTTCAAAAGATATTGAAACTCATTTTAATCATCTAAATTTATTTAAAAATATTATTATAAAGAATGGACTAGTTATTTCTAGTCAAAAAAGTAATGTTATTTCAAACAAATGTTAGGTTTTTAGGATATATGATTGAAAAAGTGAAAATAATTCCTATAAATTGAAGTATAGAATTTACAAACAAATTCCATAACAAAATTATTGATAAGACTCAATTACAACGGTTTTTAGGAGGTTTGAATTATATTGCTCCATATTACCAAGACCTAGCAAAGGACTTGTCCATATTATATGATAGATTAAAGAAGAATCCTAAGCCATGGGGTGAGAATCATACAAAAGCGGTGGTGAAAACAAAACAAAAAGTCTCTAACCTCCTATGCTTAACCATTGCTAATCCAAGTTGGGATAAGGTAGTAGAGACAGATGCTTCATATATAGGTTTTGGAGGGAAACTAAAACAAATCTCACCTCAAACTAAACATGAATATCTTGTTCGATTTTATTTAGGAAAATGGCCTAATAGCCAAAAACAATTATGCTACTATAGCTAAGGAAATTTTGGCAATTTTAAATCGTGTTTTAAAGTTTCAAGATGACTTATATAACCAAAAGTTTATAATAAAAACTGACTGTCAAGAGGCTAGATTCATGTTTAAAAAGGATTTTAAACATAATGTTTCTAAACAAATGTTTGTCAGGTGGCAATCACAACTAGCCCCATTTGACTTCGAAATTCTATACAAGAAAGAAACTGATAATAGTATTCCTGATTTTCTTTCCATGGAATAAATAAATGAGGAGAAAAATCAAAATCAAAGGTCCTTTAAAAATTTTATTTAATAATATATCACAGGATATAAACCTACATAGTCTAATTATAAGAGACCAAATGCAAAGAATCTCTAGTATACGAGATGATTTCACTATTCATCCATATAATAAAGAAAAGTCCATAAGACTTTATTATAAAATAATGCATGATCCTATGGAATGGATAAAAATCCTAATAGAAAAATAGAAAATAATCTCTTCAGCATAATTTTATGTTTTCAGGAATGATTCCTCGAGGAAGAGGAAGAGGCTCTCCTAATAGAGAACGAGGCAGAAGTATTAGTAATAGGCAGGACAGAGTCCTAGCTCAAATGGGTACAAGAAGGCTCATAGCTTCAAATATTGCCTCTAGCTCAAGTGTCGTTCATAACAACACAAATGATATTGAAATTCAAATTGATCCAAATGACCCGTTATACGAAAGGTCATGGCCATGATAAAGGCTCAAAGAGAAGAAGAAGCTTCAAAAGCTCCTACTTATGCCTATGTAGCCCAAGACAACGATGAAGAAGACTCTTGGTTCATAACCGAGAGGCAAAAGAAAATAATTCTTTTAAATCAAGAAGATGTTGAATCTTTTGATGATCCATGCGTTCTTATGCAAAAATATAATGAGCCGGCTTCATATGAAGCATCTTCTTATAAAACACGACAATACTATGAAAATATTTTACAACTTACGGAAACAGCATAAATAAGACATTTTTACCCAGAAGAAAGAGAGAAAAATATGTATAATTTTAGCAAAATTTTTATAAAAGAAATTATATCGCCACAAAAATTGGGATTAAGAACCTTAAAGGAAAGGGAATTCATATATCCCGAGACAGGTGGAAAGCAAGTTTATAAATGGAAGGCTCCGAACCCTGTAGCCCTACTTTAACGTCGGAATTACTCATAAACACAGTTCTTACAATCAGAGTTTAAAACTTTCGCTGAAACGTTATCTTTAAGCATTCGTTACAAAACATTAAATCTTTTCTTTGATACCATAACACAAAAAATTATATTTTAAAATATCATTTCTTCCATCTTCAGATGCCTGCCGTTCAATCAATGCCATGTGCCATCCTCATGCTAGCTCTTTAGTTTGCTCACCTGCGTGCATACTATAAGTCAGCTACCTAAGTGAGTTCTAGTTAGTCAAGCAACTTATCATACAACCACTACATGCATTATATACGTATCCGAAGACACATAGTCCACTATCTAACCTGCTCACCTTACCACTTAACCTCTTATTTACCCCTGCAGCTTAGCCACTTTAATAACGAATAACGTTATACCACTTTAATTATGAATCACGTTATGCCACTTTAATAACGAATAACGTTATGCCACTTTGCCACTTTAATAACGAAGTCATGCATAGGCTTACCCTACCACGTACTATCGTCATGCCACTAACACCCTTACTAGACCCTTGCTACTTCTATCACGCCCTACCTCTACTTGTCTACAACACATTTTATATCATTACATCATTTACATAATAACCAAGTCACATCACAACATTTACACACACTAATAACCACATGGGGATCATTCCCGAATGACGGTATGCGCAATATCCGAAGATTGTTCGCACACCGACTAACGTTACCTTCCATGTCTACACGTGCAATATCCGAAGATCGTTCACGCACTAACAAACATCCATTCATATCATATATAAATATATCACTTAGCATTATAGCATACACTTACCACTTAAGGTAAGTGTATTCACACTTCACATCGAGTATGCACACCACCCCGAAAACATAACAAGGAAATATGGCTAGAAACTCACCCGAATGTGGTTATGTCTTCCGTTAATTACTTCCTCTTTAGCTGTGTGCGACTAACTGCTTAATAAATACAATATTAAGTACCGCTCTAGTCCTTCTCATTGCTACTTAATTAGCCTTACGCGTCTAAGCCAGTATTACTTCTTTGAATCATTACCCGAATTGTTAATTGTTACTCGTTAACCTTTTAAAGATATATTTCATCAATTATCAAAGTCCAAGGGCTATTAAGTAATTATCTCATTCTTTTCTAAGTCCAGGGGCCATTCTGTCAGTCTTTCAAACTTCTAGTTCGTTATCCAGCCCTTAACGAATTGGACTATATAACGAACCAGTCCTCATAACGAAGTGGACCTTATACGAACTGGTCATCATAACGAATTGGACCCTTAACGAACTGAACCCTTAACGAACTGGGGTTCATTCGTCAGTCCTCCCTTAACGAACTGCTTAACGAACTGGGCTTAGTTCATCATTTATTCCCTTAACGAATTAACATAACGAATTGAGATTAGTTCGTTAAGCGTCTGTTAACGAATCAACTAAACGAATTGCCTTCTAGTTCGTTATCTCTACTTAACGAAAGGTCATAACAAATTACTTGCTAATTCGATATGTCTTCGTTAACGAACTAAGGTTGGTTCGTCACATACTCGCTAACGAACTAAGGTTAGGTCAGAACATTCCCTGACAAGATCCAAACCTCGTACCAAGATTCTCCGACACAAAACATTTGTTACAAAACATTAAATCTTTTCTTTGATACCATAAAACAAAACATTATATTTAAAACATCATTTCTTCCATCTTCAGATGCCAGCCGTTCAATCAATGCCATGTGCCATCCTCATGCTAGCTCTTTAGTTTGCTCACCTGCGTGCATACTATAAGTCAGCTACCTAAGTGAGTTCTAGTTAGTCAAGAAACTTATCATACAACCACTACATGCATTATATACGTATCCGAAGACACATAGTCCACTATCTAACCTGCTCACCTTACCACTTAACCTCTTATTTACCCCTGCAGCTTAGCCACTTTAATAACGAATAACGTTATGCCACTTTAATAACGAATCACGTTATGCCACTTTAATAAAGAATAACGTTATGCCACTTTAATAACGAAGTCATGCATAGGCTTACCCTACCACGTACTATCGTCATGCCACTAACACCCTTACTAGACCCTTGCTACTTCTATCACGCCCTACTTCTACTTGTCTACAACACACTTTATATCATTTCATCATTTACATAATAACCAAGTTACATCACAACATTTACACACACTAATAACCACTTGGGGATCATTCCCGAATGACGGTACGCGCAATATCCGAAGATCGTTCGCACACCGACTAACGTTGCCTTCCCTGTCTACACGTGCAATATCCGAAGATCGTTCACGCACTAACAGACATCCATTCATAACATATATAAATATATCACATTAGCATTATAGCATACACTTACCACTTATGGTAAGTGTATTCACACTTCACATCGAGTATGCACACAGCCCCGAAAACATAACAAGGAAATAGGGCTAGAAACTCACCCGAATGTGGTTACGTCTTCCGTTAATTAGTTCCTCTTTAGTTGTGTGCGACTAAGTGTTTAATAAATACAATATTAAGTACCGCTCTAGTCCTTCTCATTGCTACTTAATTAGCCTTACGCGTCTAAGCGGGTATTACTTCTTTGAATCATTACCCGGATAGTTAATCGTTACTCGTTAACCTTTTAAAAATATATTTCATCAATTATCAAAGTCCAAGGGTTATTAAGTAATTATTTCATTCATTTCTAAGTCCAGGGGCCATTATGTCAGTCTGCCAAACTTCTAGTTCGTCATCCAGCCCTTAATGAATTGGACTATATAACGAACCAGTCCTCATAACGAAGTGGATGTTATACGAACTGGTCATCATAACGAACTGAACCCTTAATGAACTAGGGTTCATTCATCAGTCCTCCCTTAACGTACTACTTAACGAACTGGCTTAGTTTGTCATTTATTCCCTTAAAGAATTAACATATCGAATTGAGATTAGTTCATTAAGCGTGTGTTAACGAATCAACTTAACGAATTACTTGCTAATTCGCTATGTCTTCGTTAACGAACTAAGGTTGGTTCGTCACATTCCCGCAAACGAATTAGGCTTAGGTCAGAACATTCCCTGATAAGATCAAAACCTCGTACCACGATTCTCCGACGCCGCCATTGCCGGAATAACGGGATCTCTCCGGAAAAGCGAGATCTCGATTATTTCACCACCGTTTTCACTGTTTCTCGTCCCGTTTGATCCAGACCTGAGCTAGGGTGACCCCTAAGCTCATCTTAGGTTCGGTTTATACCTGATTCCCTCCGGATCTCATTACTTTAATGGTTTAACGGTGTCGGCTCGTCATTTCGTGACTAAATCTAACGGGTTTGAATTCAAACAACATCATACTATCATTACATCGGGTCGGAAATCGGTTCTCTTCCTTTTTATTCTTGGTTTCGGCATAGAGAGAGAGTAGGATGAGAGAGAGCTAAGTGTGTATTTTGGGTGGTGTATGGAATATGTGTAAAATGAATGATTTAGGCAAAATGAAGGTATTTATATGATGGGTCATGGGCTTGAGCCCATGGTCTATCTTCCTTACATTTTAACCCAAGTCCATAACCCATATCCATTACCTAACACTAGCCCGACCCATACTAACTCCTACTTTATTTATTATTTCTCCGCTAACCCGAGTAAACTTTCTCACCAATTAATATAATTAATATTATTTTTATAAATTTCGGGATGTTACAATAAATATAATTACTGGGATTATATCCAAGGATTTGAAAAATTCTTATTTTATGAAAATCCAAAAAGAAAAAATTCATGGTTCATAAAGATTAGTGATAATATCTTTAAACAAGGTATACCTTGTTGGTTTCAAAAATGGTTCATTTTATATGGACCAACAGTTCAAATTCTTCCCGAACCATTTAAAGGATTATATTTAGAATGGGTTAAAGTCTCTCCCAATCTTATAGAAGCAAGAAATAATAGTTTTTGGTTTGAGGGAATAGCCTCAATGTATTTTTTCATAGAATTTTTTATTCCATGGATTTGGAAATGGAAACCAATCACAGGGTATACCTTAAGGGATAATTTCCCATGTCTCAAAAGAACTTGTTATACAAAGTTTTGGACAAAAATGATCCCGATAAATGTGTCCACCAAACAAATTGAAGGCCAGGACACGGTGAATGCAATTACTTCAAGAATAGAATATTATAAATAAAACCCAGCTAACAATGAAGCAACAAAAAGAGCTTAATAGTCCATTCGAACATATTTTGAAAAGGCTTATAGAAGGCAAGCAAGAAGTTTCAAGGTCCGAGGTTATTAAATCCTATATGAAAGAAATGAAGAAGGAACTAAAGAAACATTTTTCTACAACAAGTTTCTCAAAGGTTATGTCTATTTCGTCTAATAGTCAAGGAGATTATAATGAATTCTCATATTTACCAGGAGAAGCCCAAGATACAGAGGACATCACATGCCTAGATGCAGACTTGGATAAATATTTAGAAAAACTCCAAGAAGAATTCATAGATCAATCAGGGGAATCTTCCCAAAGCAAACCAGACAAGGGAAAAGAAAAGGCTTAAAGTGACAAAACACATTCCCTACGCATAGTGGGAATCTCTGCAAAAGTTAATAATTCATCTTCATAATGGGAATCGCTGACAAAGCCCCATAAGGCAGACTTTGGATGCCATTTTAAATGGCTATGCTTCTCCCATGAGGAATCTCTAGTTTTTATATAATATTTTATTTTCTAATTTATTTTTATGTATTTTGTTTCTTTTAGGTGTGTTTTCCCTATAAAAGGGGGTTTAGTTTCTAGTTGGAGAAACGCTAATTCTTAGCATCTCATTTCTTTCTGCAATCTTGTACAATATTCATCTTATTAATAAAAACATCAAGCATTGGAGTCACTGGTGTATCTTTATCATCCTTTGTATTACTTGTTTCTCCCTCTTCTTTATTACCTGAAATGAATTTTTCTATCTTATTATTTATTTCTTGGAGGATTTCTGATAAATTATTTAAACATAAGTTTGTATAATTATTTTGCTTTATTAGTTGTTTGACATGAAGGACAGTTGCTTGTAGGGATTCATTGGTTATTACATTTTTGAAGGCAGAGAAATATATTTCTTTGTTACCTATTTTCATTTCAAAGTCTTTTTGGGGAGGAAATACTAATTTAACAACAGTTCTTGTAGTTAATTTATAATTTTTTTCTATTATAGACACATATTTCTAAGAATATTTTTTTATGAACCAAACAGGAAATTCTATAACTTGTTGTAAAATTTCAAGATCTCTTTAAAACTCATTTCCTAGCCTTATCCTTTCGTCTCTTGAAAATGATTTCATAAACCATTTTATAAAAGGTTTCAACTTTTCTTTTTTATATTTTTCACAAATCTGCTTTCTAATAGCATATCCTAGACTAAAATCTAGTTTTTTGTATTCCATTATAAGTTAAAACTCATTTGAGAGACGGTATCTTCCTCTCTGACTTGTTGGTGATATACATCTGAGTCTAAATTATCATGATTAATATTTAAATTTTCTGCTCTATTGGGTCTTATTTGAGAAGTAGAAGCCCTAGAGGGCTCAGGAAATTCTACTTTATAATCTAGAGGTGAAATATAAGACTTAGCAGATGATGACCTAGCAAGCCTTTTTTGATATTGATTTATATTCATTATCTTCAAATTCTATGTCTATATTACCTTCAGGTGTTTCTATAAGTTTGTTTAACTTGTGTTTTATTTGTGGTTGCTTTTTTATTGCTTTATTTATGACCCAATTTTCCAATTTTCTGGGAATGTTATTTCTTCTCATTTAACTGGTCTTCTTATGGAAATATTTGACTTCCCATAATTTGTTTCAATTAGTATTGTCATTATTTTGTTTATTTATTCTTTTGCATCTAGCATTCATAGTTGTTAACAACCTATAGTATATTCTATAACATATACAAATTATTTCTGAACCATGGGCATAATTATATCCATGAGTTTTTACATATAAAGTTAAAGCATCATCTATATTTTGATCAGATAAAGACAAATGTAGGTCTGGATAAACATCAAAATATACTTGACCATGTGCTAAACCGCTTTCTATAATACCCATTAATGATTGTTTCCAATTTAGATTACGAGCGTCTCGTAATACTGCTATGAAATTATATTCTATAACAGATACAAATTATTTCTGAACCCTGGGCATAATTATATCCATGAGTTTTTACATATAAAGTTTAAACCTTGTAGGTATAAAGGTTTAAAAGTAACTTGAACTAAGCCAACATGAATGAAATTATAATCTTTTTTAAATCTGACTAAATCAGATAGGTTTAAGAATTTATTATCATTTCTTCATTGCTGACGGACACAGCTTCTTTAGTTGTTTTAACAACTTGTTTCCAATTTAAAAAATTATCAAAACTTCCAATTTGGTATATAACTTTTGGATTAATATGAGGAATTGTCCATTTATTCAATAAATCAAGATGTTTTGGAATATCATATTCCTCGTTTATACTGTTTTTAACAGTATTCTTCTTTTTAAATAAATTAATCATTCTGAGATTTAAGTATTGAACCATAACACATACCCCTCTTTAAATCCATGGCTCTGATACAATAAGATTTTATTATTTTACAAAATAATAAACCGTCAAGGTAGTTTGTAAAGAATAAAAGACATCCTAACAACAAATTAACCATACGGACAGAGTTTCCTTACATACTAACTGCCAGTTTATAATTTTAATTTAGCCAGTAAATTAATTTAACCTCCAATTAATTATTACTTAAGTAATATTAGAACCATTTCTTAAAGGGGTGCTTTATGCCATGATTCAATACTTTATGGGCTTAGCCCATCATGATGTTTATTAACTTAGGATAGAATATAATAAAATAAGAAGTTCTTACTTGCACAAGAATGATAAGGATGAATATATATAGGGGAGGGTTATCTAAAAAATAAGTAGTTTTCTAGGAAGACTATGAATAAATAATAGCCATTGGACCATGTTAATCAATGGTTGAGATTCAAAATTACCAATAACCGACATAGTTTCCTAGAATTACTCTTTTATCATTATAATCGAGATAGTTTCCTAGAATTGTTCTTTCACCATCATTTGTAATGCCAAATGTCAAAAATTTGTTGGTTCTTACCATTCCTAAGAAACTCCTTATTCTTATTTTAACCATTTTCTATATATATATATATAAGTATGTATGGTTGTATGGTTATCCGATGCAAAAGGGAACCAGACCCTAATAATATCTGAGATAGATGTATTATTGTATGGTTATCCGATGAAAAAGGAACAGAACCCTAATTATATCCGAGGCAGATGTATGGTTGTATGGTTATTCGATGCAGAAGGGAACCGGACCTTAATAATATCTAAGGTAGAAGGGAATAATATCAAATGCAGATGGGAACTGGGCCCTAATAATACTCGAGGAAGTAGGACGGAATGCTCTTTAAAAAGTAGAAATGATTATGTATGTATTAGTAAGATAAATCAAGAAAGAAGGAAAGTTTGAAAGTAATAAAGTAAGAATGTATGTGTGTATGAATGAAACGTAAGTTAAGTATACAATATGTATCTTCGAGGACATGTATATGTGATTGTAATGTATGTTGTCTTATTAACTAGAACTTACACATCGTAGCTGACTTTGAGTATGCACACAGTTAAATAGGCTAGGGCAGCTAACTTGAGGGAGACACATGGCATTGGACTGAAGAGGTTGGTATCATAAGAAGAATGTTATGATGTTTTATAAAGACTTTTTATATTATGCATTAAGACAAAAGTTTGATTGTTATGAATAGATTTGAATGATTATTTAATATATGGTTGAAGTTTAATGTTTCCGTGAAAGTTTTAATTCACACTTATATTTAGAACTATGTTTATGAGTAAATCCAACGCTAAAGTAGGGCACTGGAACCGTGTCTTACACAAGAACCCATCATGTTCGGAGGTTAAGGACAATTGAATCAAGTTAAACCCACAAAAATTGAGTGGAGGTTGGAGATTTAAACATCTAATTTGAGTCGAATTTCTTCTTGAATCAAGAACAAAGGGGAAGGTTGGCGGGAAATGGTGCATCAAGGTGGTGAGGGTGATCGTTGATGACATGGATGATGAAGATGTTATATTATGCTAAATATATATATTTCCCGTGTATAGTTTATTTAATATTTAATTTTATTTTTTTTCGTTTTTAGTCAAGATTTGTAAACTATTAGCATTATTATGTTTTGTAGGTCACGGAAGTTGATTGTGATCAAAAAGGGCGAAAAACGAGTCAAAATGAGAAGTCGGAACACGTCAGTAAGGAACTGGAGAGAGAACCGGTTAGACCAGGCCAGTCGGACCGGAGCCCTACTCCCAGAAGCCGTGCCGCGCGACCATGGGGGCACACCATAGCCGCACAGCGCCTAGATGTATCTGGTTATATTTTATTTCATTTTTGTTCAGAGTTAAGCCATGTTTTCAGTATATAAGCATCCATAACCTTAACCTGAACATAACCTGCTGCGGCCAGACGAATTTGGAGTATACGAGAGCTATTATTCGAGTTTCGTGACGGTTTTGAATGCAAGAGAACAGCCGGTGAAGAGTTAGACGTTCGCGAGTGAAGATTACGGGTTTTATCATCCTTGATTTCCCGTTCTTTATAATTTCACCATGTTTTCAGATTTATTTACTTTGTTTGGTTTGGATTACATGATGCTAGGCTAAACTTTATAAACTACCTAAGTCTTGATGAACCTTTGTTTGATTTTGATTGGGATTTCGTTCGTTATGGATTTTATGTTTTAAGTAAATTGTTGAGTTTGATGAAATTGATGCATATGATTACTTGGTTTTATTTACTTAGATTTATTGTTTCACATTTCCCTTGTTGATTGTATCATATAATAAGGTTTTGTTAGGTCATTTACTATGTGTTCTTGACTAGTTTGTGATTGAATTCGAATAAGATCATAGAAACAATAAAACTAATTAAATAAGAAAAAGTGAGCTTCTAGCCTAGAAAGTTGTAAGGTGATAGGTTCTTGATAGATCTTTGTTGGTCAGGATTGCTAGATTTAGTTCTTCGTAAGGAGTCCGTCTAGGTTTGATTGTCAACTTAGTCAATTAAGTCAATTGAGTCTACTTAGCTATCTTTGATTTCCGCGCTGTAAGGTAGGATTTCACCATAAAGATACTTAAACATAAACAATTAAATAACCATAAGGAAGTTTGATATTTAAAACTGGTGTGTCTTAATACTTGTTAGGAACTCATAGGTGTCTTCTTGAAGGGTCAAGGGCCCTGTTCGGGTTTTTTGTCAAGGGTTTATCTTATGATCCCAGTTTCATAACTTAAGTTTCCTAGTCAACTGATAGCAGTAACTTAGGGGATTCTAGCCTAGTTAGTTACTTTCATCATCTTAATTAATATAAGTAATTTAATATTTATTATATTTTAATTAATTAGGGTTAAGTAATCATTATAGTTAATTATATTTAATCAAGTAGGGTTTAGTTTTTAGTTTAATATTATTTGGTTTAAAAAACCCCTCTTAGACAATATTAACAAATAGTCGTGTCTTTTAGTCGAGTCTTATTTGCTATTTACGTAATATAAAGAGTCTCATGGGTTCGATATACGGATTTCCTTGCTGTAATAGAGTCGGTCGGTACACTTTCCGGTTAGTATTTAAGTTTAAGAGTCTAGAGTACTACTTATTGTCTAGTTTTAAAGTATTTTTATTTTACTACTTTTAGCGCATCAAATTTTTGGCACCGTTGCCGGGGACTCTTGGCGATTGAGTTATTAGCTTTAATTAGACTTTACTTGTTACATACTTGCTATTTGTTTTATTTTTGTTTGAGCTGTAAGAGTCTAATTTAGTTTTAGTTTATTTTTGTTTATTTTTAAGTATTCGAGTCTACTCACTTGGGCTTTTGCGTTTTTCAGGTTTATGCCACGTCTTGGATCGCAAGGACCACCGCTGGATAATCTTGGATTGTTTTTCGTTGAAGACCGAGGCTAGTTCGTCAGTAGAGAAACAACCATCAGAAGCTGGTTCTACACCTGAGTCATCACCACCTAATTCACCACCAGAAAGTCCGAGAAGTCAACAAGAAGTTCAAATGGCCAAAGATAGAATAGTTGTTGCACAAGGCTTCGATGGCTTAACCGGAAACCAATCATGCATCATCATTCCCGAGATCAACAATCTCAACCCGTGGCAGATTCCGAGATCAACAATCCCAACTCGTGGCAGACCGAGGCTAGTTCGTCATGAACGCTCTCGTTTCACGGGCGTGATGACGAGGATGCACCGCACACATTAACCGGCTCTACGGCGATTTAAAACTTTTTAATTTACAAGGTGCTACTGAATATGTTTTTTTCTTATATCTTTTTGCTTTTTCACTTCCAGGAAAAGCAGCTCTTTGGCTTGACACTCAGCCACCTAGCACGTTCACTACTTGGGAAGCACTGCGTTCAGCTTTTATAAAGAAATACTTCCCACATGCTAAAGCGGCTCTTCTTCGTGATCAGATTCACTCTTTTCACATGGAGCCGGATGAACAATATTGTCATGCTTGGGAGCGTTTCCAAATGTTTTTGTCTCGTTGCTCACAAAATGGTCTCACACCATGGGCTCTCGTTGAGAAGTTTTACAATAGGTTGAACTACGAAACCCAAGTTCATTTCGACACAGCTGCGGGAGGAAATATAATGGCGAAGAAGAATGTCACTGAATATAACGAGATGTTTGAAAGCTTTGATCAATAAGAATACGCCAAAGAGCCACATCGTGGTAATTCCACTCCCGTCACTAGTACATCCTCATCTGCTCGAGGTGTACACTAGATTAATCTAGATACTAGTGTTGCTGCTACTTTGGAATCACTAACTAGCGAGGTGAAGGAACTTAAGACAAAGGTGGATAAGTGTGAGTTGTGTAAGGTGGACATGGCACTTTGGAGTGCCCGTTGATGAATCAGGAGGTCATTTTATTGCTGGTTAAAACAAGTTTCCAAATGCTTTTAATAGTTTCAACAATTCGAGTTGGAATACCTACAAGAACCCGAATCAGAATAATTCTAATTGGCGTCCATCCGATGCACCGCCTAGTTTTCAAAATGCTTATACTCAAGGACAATGTCAGTATTTTAATAATAATAATAATAACAATGGTGCTAACGTTCAAAGTAATGTGCAGGATTCGAGTAGTGGAATAGGACGTTTGGAAGATATGATGAAGAAAATCCTAGAAAGAGATCAGGTTACACATAAAAAGTTCACCGAGCACGACCTACTTTTAAAGAATCAACAATCGTCATTACTTGATCTTCAAAGGTCCGTTGGTGATATTGCTCGGGTTATTTTTTGGGTATTCCTCAAACTAATCTGGCTGCTCAATTGAAAGCCATCTCCACTCGTAGTGGTAGGGTTTTTGGTCCGTTGAGAGTTAGTAGAGAAGTTGAGAAAGTTGGGGACGAAGAGTTGGTGGATGAGGAGATAAAGATGGAGGTTCCGGGAAAAATACAGGATGACACACCAATTATTGAGCCACAAGTAGAGAAAAGATCGACAAAAAGCCGGTTGACGTCCGGCCACCACACATCATTGACCTTGCATATGCCTCGTATCCCGCTCATCTAAAGCATCAAAAGTATACGAAAGATTACGGGCATTTTCTCGATATGTTTAGTCAATTTAAAATTAACCTCCCGTTCATTGAAGTTCTCCAGCATATGCCTAAATATGCAAAGTTTTTTAAAGATCTTCTTAAAAGAAATGATAAGTTGGAGGAGCTTTCTACTGTTCCACTAAATGGAGCGTGTTATGCGGTAGTTCTTAATAAGTTACCAAAAAAGTTACCCGACCCCGTCATTTTTACCATTCCATGCCTTTTCGTAAGAGACACAACGTGTCAAGCATTGGCCGATATAGGAGCTAGAATTAACCTCATGCCATATTCTTTATATGAAAAGCTGGGCTTATGAGAGCTCACCCCTACTCGTATGACGTTGTCTTTAGCCGATCGTTCTGTTAAGTATCCTAGAGGTGTCGTGGAGAACTTGCTCGTTAAGGTCGACAATTTGGTTTTCCCCTCAGATTTTGTTATTTTGGTTATAGAGGACGATGAGAGAGTTCCTATAATTTTGGGTCGTCCGTTTTTGCGTACTACTAGGTTAATCAATGACGTGTTGAAGGCAAGATCACCCTTAGAACCGGCGATGATAGTGCCACTTATATGGCTAACCCCATGTGGCATCCGAGCGGTCAAGACGGTCTCATTGATCCATGTCATCCAGTTTACTTGATAGAATCATTTATCTGGGCATGGATCCACTTCTTGACGATTCTCGTTCGATGAGAATTAGTGTGGAGAAGGAGCGAGAGGTTTCCAGTTCTCGAGTAATGGTGAAGTGTGTTAAAGAAAGATGTGGTGGTAAGCGAAAGTTTGAGAAGGTTTGTGGAGTTAGAAAGAAGAAAACCAAGATTGATGAATGGTCGGATCATGATTCGGTATCTTTGAGGGCATTGGAGTTCTACCGAGGTGCATGAGTAGCATAGCATGGGTTCTCGAGTGAAAAATCAAGTGTAAAGTTTGTATTGTTATTTTATTTTATTTTACATTTCTATTTTCTTTTAATTTTCTTTGAGTCACTAACGATAGTTTTTCTTTGTTTGTTTTGTGTTGTTGAGTCAGTTCAGTGAATCACTACCATCATGGAGAGAGGATTTGATGAGATTTCAACATATTCCAGGTAAGTTTTTCACATAAAAATGTAACATTATGGAAATATCGAGTCAAAAGTGCCAAGTTTCAAAGTAAAGGGACCAAAAAGAAAAATTCTGATTTCTTGACCGATCACGATACGCGACAGTCTTAGAACCAACTCCGTCACGTATCGCGATGGGGTTGTCAGACAACGATACATGTGTCTCGCCATGTGTCCACATGAGGCACTAAGCCTGCCACGTGTCACCACGTGGCACCGCGTCCGCCACGTGACAAACCTACTGATGATTCACCCACCCTACGTCGCGATACGCGACGGGTGTCCTTGGGACCATCGTGTATCGCGATGGGTCTCTGTACTCAGCCTATATGTAGGGTCATCCAGCCCTTCCATTCATCACACCAAACTTCAAATACACTTTCTCTCTCTAGATATCTCTCTCTTTCTCTCTCACCTCGTAAAGCGTGCCATCGATCACCTTGTAAACCGTGCTATTCCGACGTTAACTCGAAAGTCGTTCCATAAACCAACGATGATATCTCGAAGAAAGTGCAATCCCGAAGACGACCACCTCGAAGTACGTGCCAACGAGTCGTGAAGATTGGAATGCATCGATTTTTGTGCCAAGAAAGGTGTTAACCACGGGAGCTCAAGAAAAAAAAGAAGCATCAAAGTGCTGCCCAAGTTCTTAGGGATTAATAAACTGTCACACCCTCAAAATCCACTAACGGAGTTTTACCGTCAGAGGGTGTGAACTGGCAGGATCGGAATCATTAGTTATAATCAAACCAAAGAAAAACGTTTAAATGTAAATAAGTGCGGAAGCGTAAAAACCTTAATTCAAAAGTTGCGTCACGCAGGACGACTTAAAACCAAATGTAACTGTTAAAATTAAGTTTGCAGAATAAAGATGTTTTCAATTAATGCATGCTCCTAAACCGCGCGCCCGCCTCGGCTACCTGAGAATAACATACTAAAAGTGTCAACACAAGGTTAGTGAGTTCACAAGTTAAATAAGATAAATCGTTTAGCATTTTGCGTAACCTCGTTACGACGTTTAAGTGTTGCGTAACCTCGTTACGACGTTCAAGTGTTGCGTAACCCCGTTACGACGTTTAAGTGTTGCGTAACCCCGTTACGACGTTCAAGTGTTGCGTAACCCCGTTACGACGTTTAAGTGTTGCGTAACCCCGTTACGACGTTTAAGTGTTTTGCATTACCAGATAGTGTTATGTCAAATTATATATCGATAGGTAGCTAATCTATACAACAAGTATCGCTAAGTGGTTCGCGACCGAAGCTGACTGTTTATCAAGTGCCCGTCACCAGGTCAATCCAGACCATGGTAAGTGTTAGCCAAAATTACACCCACTCAACCTCCAGTTGAGCTTAACGTCGGGTGGGGTTTGTCAAACCCAGTAGTACTACTCAACAGTGACTCGCTATTCCAAATATTAACCGGTCCGATGTGTGGGACTTCAAATGTTACGTTTGCCGCTTAGCCTTTACAAGTGATATATAATTTATAACAAAATCTTAAATATGCGTTAATCTCAGAAAATATGTTTATCGGAGTATGTTATCTCCCCCAAGTGAAAAACGTTTGAAAACAGTTCAAAGAGCGGCGTAAGTGAAACTCACTGTTTACGAAGAATATCCCGATATAGATCACCAAGTGATGCGCGTCGTAGAAACTCTCTAGCGTTCTAAATAACAAAGAGATTTTCTAAGTATCGGTACGTTTAACGAGTCTCTAGACTCGGCACATAATACCTATGCACGTAACAGATTTCGTGTTTCGTTTGTGAATTGTGTGTGACTTAAACAAGTACAATTGTGATACGATACATGAGTGAGCAATTACTTTCGTGTCACGTACTAATAACATACTTTACTAGCAATTATTCCCGTAAGGGCATTTTGGTCAACAAACAAAGATTAACTAACCATTATTCCCCATAAGGGCAATTTGGTCAATTCATGGCAATCAACTAACAACTATTCCCCGCAAGGGTATTTTGGTCAAAATACAACAATTATACAAAAACTATCATATTTCATGCATTCCTACACAACTCAGCAGCTAGTTTCGTTATGACAGAATTTCTACTTGAAAGATTGCACTAGTTCACCGATCATAACGTCTCAATTAATTCACCAAAAATCACCACAGAAGCATACATATCTTAGGTTTCCAGAACATATTTTATCTTATTTTTATTCCACATATTTTTCTTATAATGACCAAAACATTACAGCAAACTCATATCAGTCAGATTCATGTGCAACAGAATGTTATTTGCAATTCCCATTAAACGAAAAATCCAATAAATGCAAGACCACTTGGGTTTGGTTCCTAACTCAATGAGTCAACTTCCAGAAGTGGAACCAACCCAATTGGTCTCGTAGTTCATGAGATATAACATTTACAACATAACCTAACAGCAGGTCTAACAGCTCAGCTTTGCATCACGTTTTTGTAAAATCATAAAAGTATACTTCCACTTATCCAAAAATTACGAATTTATACTTTATAGAAACTAGACTCAACCTAGTTTACTGCAGTACCCACAATCTCAATCAATTTTCACGTTTACACTTCGTTACAGTCACTTAAACATCGTATATACATTCTGTCCAGAATCTGTTCACATCAAAACTCAACATAATAACAATCTATGAACTATCATGCATCCATATAACCCTCTAGACACTATAACTACTATCCATGCATATCAATTACACCATACATACAAGATTAGGGTTTGTGTTTTAACTCAAATCAAAGACAACAATGAATCATGCAACAACATCAATCTAGTTATCAATCCATTATCCAACTAACAGCAATCATATTAATCACATACATGCACATGATCGGCCGATTAGGGTTTATACACAACCCATTAAACATCAAAATTAAACAACAAAGAGGTAAGAGGTGATCAAGTATACCTTCCTAGCACCTAGTTCTTGGATTAATCTCTTGATTTGATGTGTATATGTGTGAGTTGGTGGACGGCAGCCGTGGAGAACCAAGGAGGGGAGGGCCGATCGGTCTTGAGTTTATAAAATAGATTAGGGTTTAGTATTTAGGTTATATTTATAGATAACCAAGTTACATTCTAGTCCCTAAACTTTCAAGTGCTACATCTCTAGCCTAAACTAGTTGGTTCTTGTTTCTTGTTTAACATTCCACATAACAATCAAGTAACACACATATATCTAACACATAATTAACACATAATTATTGTTTTGACGTTTGTCGTTTGTTTATCAATCGTTTGCGTCAACTCGTTTGCGTTTCGGTGCAAATCCCGAAAGACTACACATGTAGTAGTTTTCAAAATGCTTATACTCAAGGACAATGTCAGTATTTTAATAATAATAATAATAACAATGGTGCTAACGTTCAAAGTAATGTGCAGGATTCGAGTAGTGGAATAGGACGTTTGGAAGATATGATGAAGAAAATCCTAGAAAGAGATCAGGTTACACATAAAAAGTTCACCGAGCACGACCTACTTTTAAAGAATCAACAATCGTCATTACTTGATCTTCAAAGGTCCGTTGGTGATATTGCTCGGGTTATTTTTTGGGTATTCCTCAAACTAATCTGGCTGCTCAATTGAAAGCCATCTCCACTCGTAGTGGTAGGGTTTTTGGTCCGTTGAGAGTTAGTAGAGAAGTTGAGAAAGTTGGGGACGAAGAGTTGGTGGATGAGGAGATAAAGATGGAGGTTCCGGGAAAAATACAGGATGACACACCAATTATTGAGCCACAAGTAGAGAAAAGATCGACAAAAAGCCGGTTGACGTCCGGCCACCACACATCATTGACCTTGCATATGCCTCGTATCCCGCTCATCTAAAGCATCAAAAGTATACGAAAGATTACGGGCATTTTCTCGATATGTTTAGTCAATTTAAAATTAACCTCCCGTTCATTGAAGTTCTCCAGCATATGCCTAAATATGCAAAGTTTTTTAAAGATCTTCTTAAAAGAAATGATAAGTTGGAGGAGCTTTCTACTGTTCCACTAAATGGAGCGTGTTATGCGGTAGTTCTTAATAAGTTACCAAAAAAGTTACCCGACCCCGGCATTTTTACCATTCCATGCCTTTTCGTAAGAGACACAACGTGTCAAGCATTGGCCGATATAGGAGCTAGAATTAACCTCATGCCATATTCTTTATATGAAAAGCTGGGCTTATGAGAGCTCACCCCTACTCGTATGACGTTGTCTTTAGCCGATCGTTCTGTTAAGTATCCTAGAGGTGTCGTGGAGAACTTGCTCGTTAAGGTCGACAATTTGGTTTTCCCCTCAGATTTTGTTATTTTGGTTATAGAGGACGATGAGAGAGTTCCTATAATTTTGGGTCGTCCGTTTTTGCGTACTACTAGGTTAATCAATGACGTGTTGAAGGCAAGATCACCCTTAGAACCGGCGATGATAGTGCCACTTATATGGCTAACCCCATGTGGCATCCGAGCGGTCAAGACGGTCTCATTGATCCATGTCATCCAGTTTACTTGATAGAATCATTTATCTGGGCATGGATCCACTTCTTGACGATTCTCGTTCGATGAGAATTAGTGTGGAGAAGGAGCGAGAGGTTTCCAGTTCTCGAGTAATGGTGAAGTGTGTTAAAGAAAGATGTGGTGGTAAGCGAAAGTTTGAGAAGGTTTGTGGAGTTAGAAAGAAGAAAACCAAGATTGATGAATGGTCGGATCATGATTCGGTATCTTTGAGGGCATTGGAGTTCTACCGAGGTGCATGAGTAGCATAGCATGGGTTCTCGAGTGAAAAATCAAGTGTAAAGTTTGTATTGTTATTTTATTTTATTTTACATTTCTATTTTCTTTTAATTTTCTTTGAGTCACTAACGATAGTTTTTCTTTGTTTGTTTTGTGTTGTTGAGTCAGTTCAGTGAATCACTACCATCATGGAGAGAGGATTTGATGAGATTTCAACATATTCCAGGTAAGTTTTTCACATAAAAATGTAACATTATGGAAATATCGAGTCAAAAGTGCCAAGTTTCAAAGTAAAGGGACCAAAAAGAAAAATTCTGATTTCTTGACCGATCACGATACGCGACAGTCTTAGAACCAACTCCGTCACGTATCGCGATGGGGTTGTCAGACAACGATACATGTGTCTCGCCATGTGTCCACATGAGGCACTAAGCCTGCCACGTGTCACCACGTGGCACCGCGTCCGCCACGTGACAAACCTACTGATGATTCACCCACCCTACGTCGCGATACGCGACGGGTGTCCTTGGGACCATCGTGTATCGCGATGGGTCTCTGTACTCAGCCTATATGTAGGGTCATCCAGCCCTTCCATTCATCACACCAAACTTCAAATACACTTTCTCTCTCTAGATATCTCTCTCTCTCTCTCTAACCTCGTAAAGCGTGCCATCGATCACCTTGTAAACCGTGCTATTCCGACGTTAACTCGAAAGTCGTTCCATAAACCAACGATGATATCTCGAAGAAAGTGCAATCCCGAAGACGACCACCTCGAAGTACGTGCCAACGAGTCGTGAAGATTGGAATGCATCGATTTTTGTGCCAAGAAAGGTGTTAACCACGGGAGCTCAAGAAAAAAAAGAAGCATCAAAGTGCTGCCCAAGTTCTTAGGGATTAATAAACCAACAAAGGTAGGCATAGTGTCTGAATAAAATAATAAAAAAATACCAAGGCTTAAAACCCTAAGTCGAGGATATACTCGATACCTCAAAAATAACAAAAGAAAACATAATAATGAAATATAAAATAAAGAGATAAAAGTAATATGATTCTTTGCTACTAATATTATTTAAGTTTATTACTATTTTTAAATAATAAGTAAAGTAAAGTATACGTTTCTTCAAGAAGAATAAACGTAGTGTCTAAAGAAAAGTAAAACAAGTAAAACTAGAGGTTTGACTTGTAAAAGAAAAGAAAGAATATTTAAACTAAAGGTTTAAAAGAAAATATAATCGAGGTAGAGATTATACAAAAGAGACTAGAGGTTTTAAGCCGGATTAAAGATCTGGTATTAACAAATTGTTATACTCATACTACATGTGCGAGATAGCAAAGAAAGGAAGAACCGATCAGTGTACTGAATCTGATCTTTTCAAAGAAAGGTGAATACGCCCAACTTTATAAACTTGTTTAATTGAGTCAAATAAATGAAATGAATTACATGAGATTACGTATCTCAAAAACATTTTAAACAAAGGTAATCGCTAGCCATCAGGCTGTCGTGTACATTTGTTTGGATCCTTACATATGTGGTAAAAAGTCGATGGGCACACCGCGCCACACTTGGTCATTAGCCTCCGCCACGATGGGCCGTTCCTAAGTTACGTCCGAGTGAGGGTGATCATGTCTATACTGATGGTACCTAAGTAATGTCAAACGCTGCGGTGTTTGCTGAGTGGTTTGTGTAGAACTTAAGTTTATAATTGTGTTTTATTTTAAAACTTGATTATTCCTAAGCCACGATGGACCCGACCTAAGTTATGTCTCGAGTGGTAATCAAGTGAAAGAAAATATTTTATGTGTCAGCTTATTCACCGGCATGTGTTGCTGTCGTATTTTCTAAACGTTTTACAGGTAAAGAAGATTAGCACGCTTGAAGAATTGAAGTGGATGGTAGATGATCTGATGGCTCAGGTCTTTTGTTAAAACATTAATACTTAAATGGTGGTTTTTTATAAACAAGGAATATTTGTAAACACTAAACGGGTATTTTATAATCCCGTCTTTTGTTATGTAAATATATAATATTTTAATCCACGCAAACATGTTTTCTGCTTAAATCCGCTAACTCTGATTTATTTACAAATGTGGTACCAACTGTTGGTCGCACGCCCAGGTCTAAGATGGGGGTGTGACAAAAAATGACATAAAATGAACATAAAAAGACTTGATAATTTTTTGAAAATTTTTTTAAAGCATTAGTGCTTCAAAATTTCGAAACTTTCTGTTAAAAGCACGTCGTTGCGTCGCGTGACGAGGTACAAGGACATCACTACGTGACGCGGGGATGGGAGGCAGGCAAGGGCGCCGCGTCGCGCGGCCAGGAGCCCATCCCTGGTCGCGTAGCGCGGCCATGGTTGGGCATACCATATTTTTTTTTATTTCTTGTTATTCCTTGTGTTATCTTTCAGGTGTTATTCCTTGTGTTTAATTTGGTATTTTAAGTCATGTTTTAGGGTCTAGTTGTTCAAGTATTGTATAATTCATCGAGTCACTAACGTTATTTTTGTAGTTCGTCTTTGTTTTTGGGTTTTAAGTTTTGCTAGTTTGAAGAAAGATTGAGCTAGAGACGATCCCAGGTTGAGTATAATGAAAAAACAAGTGTGGAGATGGAGCAGCTGTGCCGTATACTTCATGTTTATTTATTTGCTCCTGTTTATTATATTTTATATATTTATTGGTAAAGTACTTTAATTACATAATATCTATCAGCTTAATAAGATATATTATTAGATATTGTTGAATTTTTACCGCTTAAGTTCGTGTGTGAGAGAGAAGGAGTTACCATTTGCTGAGCACGTTCGTAGTTGAAGGGCATTCATGGAAGAACACTTTAGCATCATTCTTCATGTGCATGTTATCAGCTAAGTCTTTTCCATTATCTAGCTTATTAATTTTTTTATTTTATTTTTGTTTTTTTAATTTTTAGGTTTTTTTTAGTTGACTTTACTTTATTTTTATTTTTATTTAAGTCGTCCTTATCCTTGCATTGAGGACAATGCAAAATTTAAGTGTGGGGATAGGATATTTGAGTCGTGGTTTAAATTTAACTTTAAAATATAAAAAAATGAAAAAGTTTTAAAAATGTCCATTGAACTTAGTTTTCTACGTTAAAATGGGAGATGATGCTTATCGGAAATTGGTTATTCAAACTACTAATAATATGAGATAATATAAAAGAAAACGCATTTAACTTGGGATGTGTCAGTAGGCTCAGCCTTTAGAATGAAAGGGCAATTTGATAAAATGGGTAAACAGAAATCTTTTGTGGGTAAAGCGTTTTGTCCGTGTAAAATAAGTAATGAAAGTTCGGGCCATACTCAAACCTCAATTCTTGATATGAAATGTGAAATGTTATAAACTAGCAAGATTACCCACGCGATATGGCGGGCTTTATCGCCTTAGTATTGCTAGAATTGTTATACAATCACTTTCCATTTCACTCAATCCAAACTTGATAGCGTTGCTGCCCACGTGTTAAAGTGATGTTTTTTGTGTTTAGTTATATTTGGTTCTACTTAACTGTTACATGCAAATTTAGATTACATTACGTTGAGGGTATAAGATGCGCTACATACAAAAGTTATATGTGAAATTGGTGACAATAGGTTGTTCTAGTATATCTGCATCAATCCATTCTAAAAGTTGTTTGTTATTCATGGGATGATGAATTATTTTTTTTAATGTCAGTCTACATTTCACGTTGCAATGCAAAAGTCGATTTGTTAGGTCGCTTTTAGGGGTATGTTTTAAAGTAATTACCATCTGGCGATTCCAGTGAGTATGCATGGGTGCATGTGTTGATGGTTTGTTGTCCCTGAGGACTCATTGACTACATCTGTGCTGACACGGAGACTTTGATTGGTAAATTTTTTGTTTGTCAAATGCTAAAGCGTTTAAACACTGAACATTTAGATTAAAACCCATATATGCACAATATGTTTCATCAATGTGAAATACTGATCATTTAAATTGTTAATGGTTGGGTCACCATATATACGCAATATGTTTCATCACTATGGTTCATGTGTAATTGGTTTTGCGTCTCAATCGACACGGTGAACTGTTAGATTGTTGTAACATCCTGAAATATTATAATATTAAATAAAGGAAGATTTTGTTAAGTTGTCAAGCGTTAAATAATATTAGCTAGTGTTTAATAAAGAATCATAGACTTGGATTAATTATGGTGGATTAAAGGGTAATGGGCCTTAGGTCCATGGGCTTTAAGGGATATAAATATCCCCTTAAACCATCCTAAAACCCTAATCCTCATTCCATCTTCCATATTTCTCTACACACTCAAAACACACACATCCTACACCCTATACGGCCGAGAAAGAGAGACGAGCGAGATCCGAGAGCGAGTAAACGTTAGTTGTGATTAGATCTTTGTTATTCGGGTCTTATACAAGATCTAGAGTTCCTAAACAAGCTAACCAAGATCAAACGAGCACGTAAAGGTATGTCTTTTACCTTAGAGTTTACGTTTTTATAAACGATTAGCCTTAAAACTTAGAACAGGAATAGATCGGGTGTAAATGAAACGTAAAGTTCTAAACTTGATGATAAAACGAACCTAATGAACCCATAAACCTGTGCGGCTCGATTAAAAGAAAACCCTAAGATCTAGTTTGGAACGTTTTAGCTTAAAGGTCCAACCTTTATGCGTTTCGGGCCGAATCTTTATTAAAACTGACCAAAGGAATGATCGCGGGTTGGTTAAAATCATAGCCAAGAGTTAAACAACAAAATTGAGATGATTATAGAGGTTTTCGGGATGAGCCATAGCTGAAACTTAACAACTTCGCCTGCAAGCTTAAGTTCGCTTGCAAGCAAGTTCGCCTACTGATCAACTTCGCTGTTGATCAAGTTCGCTGCTAGATAAGTTCGTTTAAAGGTTAAGTTCGCTAATATACAACTTCGCCACTGGTTAAGTTCGCTAATATGAAACTTCGCCACTGGTTAAGTTCGCTAATATATAACATCGCTACTGGTCATGTTCGCTTGTAGTTAACTTCGCTTAATGCTAAGTTCGCTTGTATATAACTTCGCTTGTATACAAGTTCGGTTACAATTAAGTTCGAGTAAGTTAAGTTCGGTAACTAATCGGATAGCAAATCAAACTTATTCGTTATGAGGGATGAGCTAACGAATTAGGAAATAAATTAAAATCATAGTGAAAAATGTGTTAAGACAGTTAATAAAAATAAAATTTTTCCAAGCTGACCTGGCAGCTAGACCCCAGCCAGGGGCTTTGCCCCTTGGACCCCGCTAGGGCCTGCCGCCCCTAGAACCCCGCTACCAGGGGCGCTGCCCCCGGACCCCCGTTCGTTGTGGGTAATATTTGAATTAGGAAGACGTTATGGGTAGTGATAGTTAATTGATACGTGTAATTATTATACAGTTAGTTGTGCGCAGCTCAAGAAAGGGATTACCATAAACGGTGAACGTAACCGACTTCAGGTGAGTTTCTAGCCCCACTTCATTGTTATGTTTTCGGGGCTGTGTGCATACTCGATGTGAATGTTAATACACTTACCTTAAATGGTAAGTGTATGTCTTAATGAAAAATGTGATTGATACGAATGTATGCTTGACAGTACGTGAACGACCTTCGGGTATTGCGCATATCGTTAAGGCAAGTATAGTGTAGTATGTATGTTATGTGTATGTGAATAAGGAAGTATGTACGACTATGATACGTATGATATTAAATGTATGGATATGATAGTGGTGATGATAATGAAAGGTAAGGTAAGGTTAAAGGGTTGCATACCCTAATAATATATGCGAAGGTTAAAGGGTTGCATACCCTAATAATATATGCGAAGGTTAAAGGGTTGCATACCCTAATAAAATATGCGAAGGTTAAAGGGTTGCATACCCTAAAAATATATGCGAAGGTTAAAGGGTTGCATACCCTAATAATATATGCGAAGGTTATAGGGAGAAATGCTCTTTATAACGTAAGGTATGAATATGAAAGGAAAAAGTAAGTAAGTAAGTAAGTATAAACGAAAGTATGAAAGCATGGGGTACGTATGAAATATGTATTTATGAATATGTTTTATGTTGTATGATTAACTAGAACTCACTCAGCGTAGCTGACTTTTAGTATGCACGCAGGTGAGTAGGATAAGACAGCTGGCTTGAAGGGAGACACATGGCTGATGAATAAAGAAGCTGGCATCTGAAGATTTAATTGTTAATGTTTGAATTAAAAGACATCTGTTAAGTTATGTTTTAAAGACAAGTAATGAATGTTTGTACTGACTGTTGATGTTTTATGTTATTCCGCGAAAGTTTTAATTAACTCTGATTTTAGAACTGCGTTTATGAGTAAATCCAACACCAAAGTAGGGCTACCGGTAACGGGGTCTTACAAGTTGGTATCAGAGAAAAGTTCGTGAGATTTAAGCATCCTACATGCTTAGACTCGAACAGAGAATGGGATTAAAGTAAGAAAAGAAAGAAGATGTCAGTCCAAGAATGCCATGTGTTGCTCAAGCAAGCCAAGTAAAGGTAAAATGTATGATTGAATAATGTATGCTAATATTAGAGATAGAATTAATTGAATTCCTTGATTGATTAACTGTTTAAAGTAGATCCAGCACAAATAGACTCATAAAGGGAAGTGTATAGGACACGGAAAGTAACGTGATCAGCTAATCACACCTGGCCACTGTTATTACCTGTTAGCCTTACTATCCTTGTACTAAATAGTTCCTTGAGTGATGACGTTTGTGTTTTCCCTTTTTAGAATACGATGGCTGGAACGGGATGAAACGTGGGAGCGGGAGGTCGCACTAGACGACGTGGCAGGCCTCGTCGTGCCCAGAAACCTTCGGTTGAGATAGCTTCCAACACTAGAGATGAAGGGAGTGCAGCTGGAGGAGATCCAAACAACAATGAAGGGGTTCAACTCGACCCCTGAATTCAAGCAGCTATCGTTCAAGATGTAGCCACTGCTGTGAAGAACATGAATCCTGAAGGGTCTGCTGGAGGCCGTGAAAGAACTGCTGAAGGAGCAGGAGGAGGCGGTAAGAGAGATGATGAAGGAGAGAGGGAGGCTTCGAGTGAGGTAAGGTCAGTGAAAGTTGATGATAGGAAGAGGGGCCGAGGTGGTTGCAACTATAAGTCCTTCAAGGGTTGTGACCCGCCGAAGCTGACTGGCTTGGGAGACGCAATCGCTACCCTTCAATAGATAACTGCCATGGATAAAATTATCCGCATTAGCGAGTGTCGTCCCGATCAAGCTGTCGGTTATGCCACTCAATCGTTTGAAGAGGAGGCGATGTATTGGTGGGAAAGTGTGGAGCAGAGGAAGACTCAGGAAGATATTAAGGCCATGAAGTGGGAGGATCTGAAAGAATTGGTTATGAAGAAATTTTGTGTTGACGCCGAGGTTGAAAGGGCGGAGATGAAGTTCCTAAACTTGAAAGCTAGGACGATGACACATCGTGAGTATACCACCGAGTTTAACCGAATGTCTAGGTTAGTGCATGACATGATTAACACTGAGGCTAAAAGGATCAAGTGCTATGTGAGTGGATTGCCACAGAGGGTCACACGCTAGTCAGGACGAGTAAACCTGCTACCTTTGACTCTGTTGTCGAGCTTGCAGAGATCGTTTATGTAGACCTGGCTGCGGATGATATTGTGGTAGAAGAAGAGAAGAAGGATAAGAAGTGGGTCAATGCTAAACGACCTGGTACTCTGTTATGGAACTCCAAGGATAAGAAGCAAAAAGTTTGGGAGAAGAGGTCGTGCAAGACATGTGGAAAGATGCATGGGGGTGAGTGTAAGTGGAGTAAGGGGTCAGATGTTTGTTTTAAATGTGGAAAGGCTCATGGAGAAGAGTGCAGAGTAGGGTCAAACGCCTGTTATAAGTGCGGAAAGGTGGGGAACTATGCTCATGAGTGCAGCGAAAACCCGTCGTGTTTCCGGTGTGGTAAGACAGGCCACATGGCCAGAGAGTGTACCGAAGAAGTGGGAAGCGGGAAGAAGGATGCTGAACAGTCAAGGCCAAAGACCAGGGCCTACATGTTGACCCAAGAGCAAGCTAAGCAGATTCCAGATGTTGTGACTGGTACGTTCTTAGTAAACGGTATTTCTGCTTCGGTATTATTTGATTCGGTTGCGAATAGAAGTTTTGTAGCTACGACATTTAGTAAACTAGCTAAAATGAAATGTTGCCGAGTACCTGAGACTTTTATAGTAGAAACCGCTAGTGACACCTCGGTTAAAATAATGAAAATGGTTAAGAATTCTAAGATAGAATTAGAGGGACATGATTTCCCTGTTACATTGTATGTTATGACCTTAGGAGGGTTTGATGTAGTGTTGGGGATGGATTGGTTGTCTGAATACGAAGCTCAGATAGTATGTAAGAGTAGAATAATAAAGCTAAAGTCATTGGATGGCAGTGCGGTGATGGTTTATGGTGATAAAGAAAATTCAGGGCTTAACGTCATTTAGATGATAAAAGCCGAAGGGTTATTAAGACGAGGGTGTGGTGCCTACCTGGCGTATGTTGTCAACGCTACGGACGAGACGAAAGAAATGAAAGATGTTCCTATCGTGCAACTATCCAGAAGTATTCCCTGAGGATCTTCCGGGGTTTCCACCGGAGCGAGAGATAGAATTCCAGATAGATTTAGTACCAGGAGCCCGGCCCGTCGCAAAAGCACCTTACCGACTAGCGCCGTCTGAGATGAAAGAATTGATGTCCCAACAGCAAGAACTCCTCGACAAAGGTTTCATAAGACCAAGTGTTTCCCCTTGGGGCGCGCCAGTGTTGTTCGTGAAGAAGAAGGATGGAAGTATGAGAATGTGCATAGACTATCGCGAGTTGAATAAGCTTACGGTAAAGAATAGATATCCTTTGCCAAGGACTAATGATCTGTTTGACCAACTGCAAGGTTCAAGTTGGTTCTCACGAATTGATCTCAGATCAGGCTATCATCAGTTGAAAGTGAAAGAGGCAGATATCCCTAAAACAGCGTTTCGGACGCGGTATGGACACTACGAGTTCCTAGTGATGTCATTCGGTCTAACGAATGCTCCCGAAGCATTTATGGACATGATGAATAGGGTGTGTCGGCCGATGTTGGATAAGTCAGTTATCGTCTTCATCGATGATATTGATTTATTCTAAGAGCGAGTCTGATCATGCCGAGCATCTGAGGGAGGTATTGGAGACTCTGAAGAAAGAAAAGTTGTATGCCAAGTTTTCGAAATGCGCGTTCTGGTTGCGAGAAGTGCAATTCCTTGGTCACGTGATTAATCCGGAAGGGATTATGGTGGACCCCGCAAAGATTGAAGCGATAACAAATTGGAAGACTCCACAAAATCCGACTGACATATGAAGCTTCCTTGGGTTAGCTGGCTACTATAAGAGATTTATCGAAGGTTTCTCCAAGATAGCCGCACCGTTGACCGGTATGACCCGAAAGTAAATGGTATTCAGTTGGGGTAAGTTTCAAGAAGAGGCTTTTCAGGAGTTAAAGGAGAGACTCACGCAAGCTTCAATCCTTGCCTTACCCGATGGTGACGAGGATTTGGTTGTTTGTACCGATGCTTCGCATCGTGGGTTAGGTTGCGTGTTGATGCAACGAGGAAAGGTGATAGCTTGCGCGTCTAGACAGTTGAAAGTCCATGAGAGTACTTATCCGACGCATGATTTAGAGCTAGCAGCAGTAGTGCATGCTCCCAAGATATGGAGGCATTACCTGTATGGTACTAAGTGTACTATTTATACGGATCATAAAAGTTCAAAGTACTTCTTTGAGAAGAAGGAGCTGAACATGAGGCAGAGAAGATGGTTAGAGTTGATAAAGGATTATGACTGCGATATTAAGTACTATCCTGGTAAAGCTAATGTGGTCGCTGATGCGTTAAGTCGTAAGAATGAGGAAGTCCTTGCAACGGTAAAGTCATACCAGCTGATTATGAATTCAAGTCTTTTTGAGGAAATCGTCAAAATGCAGACGGGAGTATTAGCTGAGGAAGGGCTAGTGAAGAAGGAAAGAATTTATGGCCAACAAGATGAGTTGATGGAAAAAACTCATGGTGTTAAGACTAGATTTGACCGTATGTGGATTCCACGCCATGGAGATCTCAAAGGTCGAATCTTAGATGAAGCTCATAAATCAAGATACTCGATTCATCCTGGAGCTACAAAGATGTATCAAGATTTGAAAAGAGATTACTGGTGGCCTGGAATAAAGAATGATGTAGTATATTATGTCAGTAAGTGCTTAACTTGTTTACAAGTTAAAGTAGAGCACCAGAAGCCTTATAGAGATACTCGATTCACTTCGAGGTTCTGGAAGAAATTCCATGAAGCTATGGGAACAAGGTTGAACATCAGTACGGCGTATCATCCTCAAACAGATGGACAGTCTGAAAGGACGATCCAAACCCTTGAGGATATGCTACGTGCTTGTGTCTTGGACTTTGGAGGAAGTTGGGATGATCATCTGCACCTAGCAGAGTTCTCCTACAACAACAGCTACCATTCAAGTAAAGGTATGCCACCGTTTGAGATGCTTTACGGTAGACGATGTAGAACCCCGGTATGTTGGGGAGAGATTGGTCAGAAAGAGATGGGAAGCCTAGAGGTTGTGCAAGAAACCTCATCAAAGTTCGATCAGATCAAAGCAAGAATGAAAGCCGCTCAAGACAGACAGAAGTCGTATGCTGATAAGCGACGATGACCGATTGAGTTCAGCATTGGTGACAATGTGATGCTCAAGGTCTCGCCTTGGAAGGGGATCATTTGTATTAGGAAGAGGGTAAAGTTGAGTCCGAGGTATATTGGACCATTTAAGATCATAAACCGCATTGGTGAGGTGGCTTATAAGCTGGATTTACCTAATGAGTTAGAAGGGATTCATTCAACCTTCCATGTTTCTCATCTGAGG
The DNA here is from genome assembly GCF_021521415.1 of Bidens hawaiensis. NCBI lineage: Eukaryota > Viridiplantae > Streptophyta > Magnoliopsida > Asterales > Asteraceae > Bidens > Bidens hawaiensis. The sequence continues at coordinate 215,681 of NW_027505139.1, forward strand.
AAGTGCCTAGCTGATAACACGTCTCACGTGCCATTAATGGACATTGAGGTTGATGAACAGCTGAATTACATTGAACAACTGATAGAGATTGTTGATCGCAAGGAGAAGCAGCTTCGTCGCAAGGTTATACCCCTCGTGAAGGTGATATGGAAGCATCGCAAGGGATCAGATGCTACTTGGGAAGTTGAGGAGGAGATGCGCAAGTTCTACCCTAGTTTGTTTAAGTAATAGTTAGGTTTCGGGGACGAAACCTCTTTAAGGAAGGAAGACTTGTAACATCCTGAAATATTAAAATATTAAATAAAGGGAGATTTCGTTAAGTTGTCAAACGTTAAATAATATTAGCTAGTGTTTAATAAAGAATCATGGACTTGGATTAATTATGGTGGATTAAAGGGTAATGGGCCTTAGGTCCATGGACTTTAAGAGATATAAATATCCCCTTAAACCAGCCTAAAACCCTAATCCTCATTCCATATTTCTCTACACACTCAAAAACACACACATCCTACACCCTATACGGCCGAGAGAGAGAGAGACGAGCGAGATCCGAGAACGAGTAAACGTTAGTTGTGATTAGATCTTTGTTATTCGGGTCTTATACAAGATCTAGAGTTCCTAAACAAGCTAACCAAGATCAAATGAGCACGTAAAGGTATGTCTTTTACCTTAGAGTTTACGTTTTTATAAACGTTTAGCCTTAAAACTTAGAACGGGAATAGATCGGGTGTAAATGAAACGTAAAGTTCTAAACTTGATGATAAAACGAACCTAATGAACCCATAAACCTGTGCTGCTCGATTAAAAGAAAACCCTAAGATCTAGTTTGGAACGTTTTAGCTTAATGGTCCAACCTTTATGCGTTTCGGGCCGAATCTTTATTAAAACTGACCAAAGGAATGATCACGGGTTGGTTAAAATCATAACCAAGACTTAAACAATAAAACTGAGATGATTATAGAGGTTTTCGGGATGAGCCGTAGCTGCAACTGAACAACTTCGCCTGCAAGCTTAAGTTCGCTTGCAAGCAAGTTCGCCTACTGATCAACTTCGCTGTTGATCAAGTTCGCTGCTGGATAAGTTCGTTTAAAGGTTAAGTTCGCTAATATATAACCTCGCTACTGGTCATGTTCGCTTGTAGTTAACTTTACTTAATGCTAAGTTCACTTGTATATAATTTCGCTTGTATACAAGTTCGCTTACAATTAAGTTCGCGTAAGTTAAGTTCGGTAACGAATCGGATAGCGAATCAGACTTAATTCGTTATGAGGGATGAGCTAACGAATTAGGAAATAAATTAAAATCCTAGTGAAAAATGTGTTAAGACAGTTAATAAAAATAAAATTTTTCCAAGCTGACCTGGCAGCTAGACCCCAGCCAGGGGCTCTGCCCCTTGGACCCCGCTAGGGCCTGCCGCCCCTAGAACCCCGTTGCCAGGGGCAGTTCGTTGGAGGTAATAATTGAACTAGGAAGACGTTATGGGTAGTGTAGTTAATTGATACGTGTAATTGTTATACAGTTAGTCGTGCGCAGCTCAAGAAAGGGATTACCATAAATGGTAAACGTAACCGACTTCAGGTGAGTTTTTAGCCCCACTTCCTTGTTATGTTTTCGGGGCTGTGTGCATACTCGATTTGAATGTTAATACACTTACCTTAAATGGTAAGTGTATATCTTAATGACAAATGTGATTGATACGAATGTATGCTTGACAGTACGTGAACGACCTTCGGGTATTGCACATATCGTTAAGGCAAGGATATTGTAGTATGTATGTTATGTGTATGTGAATAAGGAAGTATGTACGAATATGATACGTATGATATTAAATGTATGGATATGATAGTGGTGATGATAATGAAAGGTAAGGTAAGGTTAAAGGGTTGCATACCCTAATAATATATGTGAAGGTTAAAGGGTTGCATACCTTAATAAAATATGCGAAGGTTAAAGGGTTGCATACCCTAAAAATATATGCGAAGGTTGAAGGGTTGCATACCTTAATAATATATGCGAAGGTTATAGGGCAAAATGCTCTTTATAACATAAGGTATGAATATGAAAGGAAAAAGTAAGTATGTATAAACGAAAGTATGAAAGCATGGGGTACGTATGAAAGTATGTATTTATGAATATGTTGTATGTTGTATGATTAACTAGAACTCACTCAGCGTAGCTGACTTTTAGTATGCACGTAGGTGAATAGGATGAGACAACTGGCTTGAGAAGAGAGACACATGACGGATGAATAAAGAAGCTGGCATCTGAAGATTTAATTGTTAATGTTTGAACTAAAAGACATGTTTTAAGTTATGTTTTAAAGACAAGTAATGAATGTTTGTACTGACTGTTGATATTTTATGTTATTCCGCGAAAGTTTTAATTAACTCTGATTTTAGAACTGCGTTTATGAGTAAATCCAACACCAAAGTAGGGCTACCGGTAACGGAGTCTTACAATTGTTCTGGTATTTGCGTTCTACTAAGCATGATCAAGATGAGTTGCCATAATGCTGAAATACGTACCTATCACCATTGGTAAGTTTTGATACAATGCAATTTGATGCAATATATGTTGTATGATATGGTAAATAAATCAAAAGTTTGTCAGTAACTAAACATATCTCATACTACAACTTTCACACGCCGGTGTTTTTCAAATATTTTCTAATATTTTCAATATTGCCTTGTAGATGAAGCAAGAATATAAATACAAATTGTACTAAATACGACCCCATCTTTTACCCTAAATTAAGAATCATTGACGTTTTTTTGCTTTTTATTTTGCCAAACGCACACAAAACATCAGCCATTTTTATAATAGTTAAATAGCCAACAGGTTACGCTAGGAACCGAATAACTTATTTAACCGAACCAGAATACTTGAATTTATTTCACAGGGATGCCGAGTTACATGGGTTTAAACGGTAACATACGCACCCTGAAAGAAGAGGCATGACTGCACATAACTTACTATCTTATTTCAAAAAATAAGTTTTGACTCATTTGGACCCTTCAATTCATTCTCAAAGAATTATAGATTTCTGCACATCTATCGCTACTTTATATAGATTCTCACATTACAAACTCTAAACATAGGCGAATTATAAAAAAGCCACAAAATTGAACGAATGCGAAAACCAATGTTAAAATTAAAGTGTAACTTACCGGCGGCGAGGGCAATTTCGAACGATTGTAACCACCGATGAAATCAGCGGCTAACTAAAGGAAGGTATCCCATAAGGCTAGGGGTATGGTATGGGTTGAAAATTGGTAGAATATATGAGACGGAAACATTCCGAATTCAATTCCATATTCTTCGCAAACATTCTGATCAATTAATTCGCAATGAAGTTTAAATCAATTAGACAACTGGTATCATCAAACTGAAACCAAAATTGTGAATCAATTAATTCCAATTTTTCAGATCCTAAAGAAATCAAAATCAGTAGACGCAAAATTGTGTTTCTTCATCCGTCATTACGAACCCTAAAGGAAAACACTACTGAGAAATCAAAATTGCGCCGGAGAGGATTATATAGGGTGTGTAACGGTCCCAAGCCTACACCCCATCGTGATACGCGATGGGGGAGACCTCCTCCCGTTGCGTGGCGCGACCCGCTCAGCTGCAGCTGCCCGAATTTTGTTGTTTTATGTTTTGTTGTAATCCATTTTGCATGCAAACTCTTGTAACTCACACCCATATTTGACCACCATTATTACCCTATATATACACCACCATTTCCCTTCATTTTCCCCTGCTACATCCCCAAAATTCTCTCTCAAACTTCAAAGATTCAAGGTTGTTATTTTAGTGTTCTTGAAGGTTTGACTTCTAAAAGTCAAACTAAGTTAAATCCTTCATTCTAATTAGCTTATGTAGTCTTATTAATACTTGAATATGGTGGTAAAACATATATATAATATACAACCCTTGTTACCTTTGGCGGTTACTTCTCCGGTCTCGATCGGTGAGGTTTCGGACCTCGTAAGGAATGGCTTCACGGAGGACTTCGTGTCCTTGATATATATATATATATATATAACTTGTTTATACAAATTAATCATGCTTAACTTCTGCTCATTTTAGATTGTTTGTCATATTTACAAGTTCAATGGTTATGGGTTCTAAGAGTCTAGCCTCGGTTTAACCGTAAATAGCTCTAAACCGTAAACCAAACTTTGTTTACTAGTTTTTTTGTCAAATAATTGTTTAAACACGTTTAATGTTAGTTTAAGTTTGTTAAATCATTTGTTATAAGTTCTTTGGTTATGGTTTTGTAGAATCTTACCTCGGTCTTAACCGAACCGAAAACCGAACTTTTGTTTAAGGACCTTATTATTAACTTTTTGGTTGTAAAACTTAAGTATTATCATTTCTACATAATTATACAAGTTCTTTGATATTTGGGCATGTGGAAACAATCTATGAACTTATTTTGAGATGGAAACCGAACCAGACCGAACTAAACCGATTTTCACTCGCTTAAGACACACAAGTGTGTTTTTAGCTATCAAGACTTGTATATTTCTTTAAAAATACTTTATAAACTGATTTTAATTATTTTCTTAAGTACTTGGAAATGTTGGGTTCAACTTGATCTCATAACAAAGTTGGGACCGACAAAACCAAACACTCGCTTACCGTATGTTGTTAGTTCTAAAACAATAGAACTACATACTTGGTTAAGTATTATTGGATTTTATTGAGTTATCTCACAACATTTATTATTTTGGAAAGTTGACTTTGGGTTTGACCAATTATCAAGACTCGAACCAACAACCCAAACACTCGTTAAAACCCGTTTTTGTATCTTTATTTAAAAGGGATTTGTATACTTACATTTTATCTACCTTATTACTTAACATAGGTTAAGTAAATAGTAAGGTTAGATACTTTTACCCGGTTTCGAGCAAACTTACATTTTTAAAGGACTATTGTTATAATTTCTTAAATAGTTACATTTTAAACCTTGAACTTTAATTGTTTACATTTCCCAACATTTTTTTTATTTAAAGACCTTCAAGACAACCTTTTAATTCAAGACTTTCTTTTATCTAGGCTTTGCTCGTTAAACTCGTCGTTCCGGTTAACCTCTAATTTGTCGACCTTTCAAGTTTATTACTTGAACGTGAGTACTTTTATACCCCGTTTTCTATCTTTTGTTTTGGGGTTACATTTCATACTTATTAACTTAAATGTTTTTTACTTGAGTCTTAAACCACAAACGCTATTATATACTTTACTTTAATAATTGCTCAATATGATGTTCTATGCTTACATGCTCATGTGTTTACGTGTTTACCGCTTTTGGTTGGTTGATCTATAAATCCTAGACTATTTGGCATCCCCTTATAGTAAGGTGTCGTTAATGTATTCTTAATAACGATAACTATAAATCCTAGACTATTTGGCATCCCCTTATAGAAAGGTGTCACTAATGTATTCTTATTAGTAACCTCACTTTTTATCCAAATTATTGCTATTATTTATTGTTTCTTATACAAGATTGCGGCTTTTCTTATTATATACTTATATGCTCAAAACTATTAATTGCTCACCAACCTTCATGTTGATAAACTTTATTTTATGAAATGTTACAGGTTTTCATTTAGGTTGATTATGGAGTGTGGAGAAAATGTCATCAAGACCTTTAGGATATTAGTAAAATGAACAATATTTGATTTGCTATATTTTGTTATAATTATCTTGTGAACAAGTATGTTTATATGACATTTGATGTTGTGAAATGAAATGAGTTTATTAAATATTGTCTCTTTAAATAGTGTCATGCGCTTATGGGCAATCCGTCGCATCCCGGCATGTTCCGCCGCCTTTGGTCGGGGTGTGACAGATTTGTATCAGAACCATGACAATAGGATAGGTGGTTAGACGTAACGACCTAGTATTGTTATGCTTTAGGGTCCTATACGTGCGCTTATAAGTGTTTACCCTATTTGATTGTTCATTTCGCATGTTTATTTATAAACTTGTTTAAAATTCACCCATATCATAAATGTTCACATACACACACTTTCATAGTATTTCCAAGGTATCCTTACCTTAAAATGCAAAAGTAGATTTTCATTGTGTTTTATGGATTACAAGATTAACTTGGATTCCGTTCTTTCAGATCCCTTAAAGTTTGCGTTTATATTGGGTTTGTAGCCATCATAGGAAACGAGACATTATAAAACGACCATTTGACAAAACGATTTCAAGAATCGAAGGTGATTTACTTACCTAGGATGGTTGGATTATAGAGCTTGTTTTCTAGCCCAAAAACCGTGTTATACACATCAGTACTTTAAGTTGTCAAATGTGAACGTTCCGGTCGCCATCCTAATTTTCGGTGTTAAAACAATAGAACCACGGTGGTTCATGGACTAGTGTTTTGACATGACGTTGTATCTCAATTTATTGTGTTATTATCGTTATTTGAGTTGAAAACATGAAAAGGTCGCGGTGGTTCGTGCACATGTTTAGACTCCAACGTGGTGTTCTATAAAACTTTTTAGCGTTGGAATACCAAATCATGGTGGTTCATGTACGATTTTCCGACTCTATAAATCTCAAAAATCTCAAATTTACAAGCTTTAACCTCTCAAAAAAATCATTTACGTTTTGTTTTTGGATTATTATTTATGTACAAAGTTTCATATTTTATCTAACACTAACATCTTCTCCATACTAACTCTAGGGTTCACAATCAAAAATTGAAATCTTATTTCAATTTATACACCCTCATACTCATTTCTTTTTACCTCAAACTTATTTAATTTCTATATAATTTTTAGCATGCCTCTGGTAAGCCGTCGCCCGCGCAAGAACTCTAATCGACGTATGGCCGCTTTCTCATGAAGCAAATGGCCATTGTGATTCCCGAACTTGTAACCCAAATCCAAGCTACCCAACCTCCACCCGTTGTTGCACCCGTTGAACCCAAACCCGCATCTTACTCGTATAAGCAATTTACTAGTGCCAACCCAACCAAGTTCTTGGGTACGAACTATGCGACTACCTTGTTGCAATGGTTCGAGTCAATGAAAAATGTTTTTCTACACAGCGAGTTCCCCGATCTGAAAAAGACAAATTTCTCTTCGAGCATGTTTAAGAACACCGATCTTACATGGTGGGGTAGTGTTATGCACCTCCAAGGGTCGGAAACGGCTATGGCTATTCCATGGTCCGATCTTAAGGCACTTATGATGAAGAAGTTCTGTCCCAAACAAGAACTTCAAAAGCTCGAGGAGGAATTCTGGAACCTCAAGCAAGATAGTGGTGATAATGCCGCCTATTCACTCCGTTTCCACGAGTTGAGCATTCTCATCCCTCACTTGGTTACCCCGGCTGGGCGTGAGCTTGACAAATACATTGGGGGTCTACCGATGCAAATCCGGGACTCTGATATGAATAGCAAACCCGTGAACCTTGAGGACGCCATCATTCTGGCCGTTGCTCTATCGGAAAATCATGTGAAGGCGGGTACCCTAACCTTCAAGAAATCAAGTGAGAAAGCCAAGCCCGAGCCCGCACCGCAAGCCAAGGTTGAACCCACACCACAAGCGATTAACTACAACTCATCCCGTCACAACAACAACAACAACAACAAAAAGAAACCCAAGACCAACTACCGAAACTTCATCGTTACTCAACCCCAACCACAACAACAAACCCAAGCTCCACCACAAACCCGAAAACCCTATACCGGTAGCTCCCCGCTATGCAACAATTGCCAACTCCACCCCCCATCACACATGCCCTGTCTCCATTGTACATTCGTAATTGTTTGGGTCATCTCAACACTACATGCCGATCCGCACAACGAACCCAACCTAAACAACCAAGAACCATTCTCCAAAATTCCCAAAACCGATATGCACCCTACCCACAAAACCAACCCCGAGCTTGCTTCATGTGACACCCGGTAATTTCCCAATCCCATAAACCAAGTAATCAACCTAATTATTAGGTGATTGTGAATATTATGCGCGCCATGTTATGATCAGCGCGGGGCATATGTTATATGCGCCATGCGCGGATGCGATGCATGTTATGATCAGCGCGGGGCATATGTTATATGCGCCATGCGCGGATGCGATGCATGTTATGATCAGCGCGGGGCATATGTTATATGCGCCATGCGCGGATGCGATGCATGTTATGATCAGCGCGGGGCATATGTTATATGCGCCACGCGCACAGATTTTTGTTGTGTTTTCATGACAACTTAATTTTATGTCGTTTCTGTCTAATGGGTTGCATACCTCTTCAATAATCAAATCATTTGTGCGCGTGCGGAAAGGGAACTAACCTCCCCGCATGGCGGGAACATTGAGAGCTAGTTTGTTTGAAGCTCCAAGACGGAATTGACTTCAACATAACTGATCACTATGTTGAAATACCAAGACCTCATGGAGAATCTACAAATGAAACTCAACGTCCCTGACTACGAGAAGGTTACGCACTACCAGCATCAAATAAAAAGGAGTTATGTGCGACACCTGCGGGAAGAATCCCCGCGGGACACCTTAAAAGTAAACCCTTTACGCATGAACGTCTGCACAGAAACCAACCACCTTTTCGCTTAAATCCAAAAGTTCACCCTGTTAATAAACTCTAAGAACGCTGGTTCCAGCAGAGCCAGATGGACTCGCCGGATTCCTTATAAGGGCGCCTGCGCAGTGATACGCGCAGGATTCGTTACAAGGACGCTTGCGCGAAGACCAACTGGAGCCGCCGGACCCACAACGTTCAAAGAAATGGCCTTCACGTAGAAGGCTATACGCGCAAGGCTACACGCACAAAACACTTAGTCTATTCTTCAGATGTAAGGGGATTACCCCCGCCCAGAAAGAACCAGTTGCGTGTTTCAGAGATTTTTACCTTTTGACTGCACACTGACAACAATACCAGGAAAAGTATACTGTAACACGAAATGTCAGCTGTCAGCCGCACCTACTCTCACCAACCACAGTCCTGCATGTACTGTCAAATCCATCAGAATCTTTATAACCACTCCCTAGGACCATCACCCCCATCCCTAAAATAAATAATAATAAACCCCATACCTTGTCATCATTACACCCAATATAAATAAGATTTCAATCCCCTAAATCAAGGGATTGTGTTCCCTTGAATTTGCCTATAAATAAGTATCAATTCTTGAATAAAAATATCACACAAACACACTTCAAACTCCTCTCTTAAACCTGTAATTCTGCACTCCCGAGCATCCGTTTCCAGTTCCGTTTCCATCACTAGACTTCCAATTTCGAGGCTAACATCAGGAAACCCGAATCTTGTTTAATCTCTCTCTAAACCATCACTTAACAAGAATCACAGGTGAGTCTCACAGCCCCCATTTTCACTGTTTTTAAACTGTTTTCGGGGCGAGGGACACGTGTTTAAATTATGTTTTATCATGGTATATTTACAAGCAATGCAAACGATTAACTGTTCATGGTGTTTTTCTTGGTTTTCAATGTGAGTGCGCAAGATTTAGAAAGTGATCACTTCGTCAATGGAACTCTAAGGGTAGGGACTACTGTGTTTGATCAACCCACTCGTAGGGGTCGCACCTCTTTGCATAGACGAGTGCCTAGTATGGTCATGGGGTAGTACTACTGGTTGTAAAGCCCGCTCGTAGGGGTCGCACCTCTTTGCACGGACGAGCGCCTAGTTTTCCAAGCACAACGTCCGCGCGTAACCCGCGGGACGGTATTGTTTTAGCTCGTAGTGGCAGCGCCACTTTGCATGGACAAGCACGGTTTTCAGAAATGTCCGCGCGTAACCCGCGGGACGGCTTTATCAAACATATGTTTTAATGATGTTATCAGAAATATGTTTCAATATGGTTTTATCAAGGATATGATGCAATACGATTTATCAAGTCACCAAAACTTGTGAACTCACTCAGTTTATACTGATTCAAATGTTTTTACGTGTCTTTCAGGTGATAATTAGTAGCGCAAGGAGTCACACATAGAGCACTTCACGCAGAACATCTATAAAAATGGTTTTTGGAAGATTTTAGTTCTATCCCTTCCACACGCGTGGTTGTTTCCGCCGTGTAGGGGATATGGCGCGGAAATCTTCAACGTTTTTCATGTGTGGATGTTTTTATATGTAATTCTAAACAATGTAATGTATTTTGTACTAGACATTTCATGCGCAATGGAAAATTTATTTGAATGTTTGCAATGACCCGTGCTTGATTATCAATTCCCACTCGTGCGCACCCGGCTGTTTCCGCCGTTTAGGGCCGGGTGTGACAGATTGGTATCAGAGCCCTGGTTATAGCGAACTAGGAAAGAAGTTTTAACCTAGACTATAACCGTAGGGGAGTCGCATGAAATATTTTGCAAAGAAAATATTTTCAAAAGAAAAACCACACACACACTTAGGAACACGGGTCACACAATGTCTAGTGAACACTAAGGATAAGAACATTATGTGCTCAGGGTACATGCGCTAAGTTTGATATATTTTCGTTCTCTTTTAAGAAAAACGAGAATGCCTCCAACCAGAGCCAAGGGAATTACCATGACACCCGAGGAACTCGCAGAAATAATCGCACAGGCGATCGCAACGCATGAGGCCAGTAAGGCCGAATCAAGTCAGGGTCGTCAAGAGACCGAAACCCCAGAACCCGAATCAGGAGCTTTGGACAAAGGATGCTCCTATAAGACATTTATGGCCTGTAAGCCTTGGCCATTCAAGGGCACCGAAGGGGCCATTGGGCTCTACAACTGGATCGACAAAATGGAGACAGTTCTCTCCATTAGCAGGTGTATTGAAAATCAAAAGGTCCTTTACGCGACCTGCATGTTTCAAGAAGCGGCCTCGTCTTGGTGGAAGCTTCAAGCGAAAACATTGGGACGAGAAGTTGCTCTTCACAAGACCTGGGAGGAGCTGAAGGAAATGATGATGAAAAAGTTCTGCCCTCGCGCCGAAATTCAGAGTCTACAGCAGGAATTTTGGAACCACACCATGATAGGAACTGATGTCGACGCCTACAACAACCGATTCAACGAACTTTGCCAAATGGTGCCGGATATGGCGAACACGGAGGAGAAAAAGATAGAGAGGTATATCTTTGGGTTACCCCATGTTATCAGAGTTCCGCTCAATGCCGCAGCGCCTCCAACCTTTGATGAGGCAGTGGCGCGAGCCATCACTCTTACAAGAGATACGGTCCGTGCGGGCATGTTGACCTCGCGCGGGAACGAGCAGCGAACCTCTGACCCCAAGAGAAAATGGAACTCTCACCACCGAGGGTCCGACTCCAAGCAACCACCATTCAAGAAACAGGAAAGCGTAAGGGCTTACGCGATACAAGCCTTGGAGCCACCGCGAAGAGGGTACAATGGGCCTCGCCCATGGTGCAGAAGATGCAAGTACCACCACGAGGGTGAATGCGCAAGCATCGTATGCGCCAAATGTAGCAGACCAGGGCACAAGGCGATAAACTGCCATAAGGAAGCTGGTGCAAGCGACAACTGCTATGCATGCGGGAAGCCAGGACATTTCAGTCGGGATTGCCCGCAAAAGAGAAACCAAGCTCGCGGGAGAGCCTTTGTGATCGGCGCAGGCGAAGCAAAAGAAAAACCGAATGTGGTAACCGGTACGTTTCTACTTAACGACCATTTTGCATCTGTCTTATTTGATACTGGCGCTGACCTAAGTTTCATATCCACTGAGTTTAAAAACTCCCTAGGCCTAGCAACCAGTAGGCTAGACACGCCTTATACTATAGAACTAGCCAATGGTAGGCAGATACGCGCGAACGAGAGGACTGAGCAATGTGTATTGGTCATGGGAGGTCACGGATTCAATATTAACTTATTGCCAATAGACTTGGGAAGCTTTGACATTGTGGTAGGCATGGATTGGTTAGTCGAGAACCACGCGGAAGTTATTTGCCATGAGAAGCAAGTTCGGATCCCACTGTTGAGCGGAGAAACCATGGTAATTCAAGGGGAAAGAAGTGGAGTTGCGACAAAACTCATTTCGTGTCTAAAGGCGCGCAAGTGCCTGAGGAAAGGATGCTACGCCTTCCTGGCGCACGTAGTAGAGAAGGAAGGAGATGAACGAAAGATTGAAGACTTACCAGTGGTGCGCGAATTCCCGGAAGTTTTCCCTGAAGATCTGCCCGGATTACCGCCACCGCGACAAGTCGAGTTTCGAATCGACTTGGTTCCAGGAGCTGCACCAGTAGCTCGAGCACCCTATCGACTAGCTCCATCCGAGATGCAAGAGCTATCCAATCAGTTGCAGGAACTATTGGATAAGGGTTTCATACGCCCAAGCTTTTCACCCTGGGGAGCTCCAGTACTTTTTGTAAAGAAGAAGGATGGTTCATTTAGAATGTGTATTGACTACAGGGAACTGAACAAGCTGACAGTCAAGAATCGGTACCCCTTACCGAGGATTGACGACTTATTTGATCAGTTGCAGGGATCCAGTTATTACTCGAAGATAGATCTACGGTCAGGTTACCACCAACTTAAGGTCCATGAGGAGGACGTGCCGAAGACAGCCTTCCGAACTAGATACGGCCATTATGAGTTCTTAGTGATGCCTTTCGGGCTAACTAATGCGCCGGCTGTATTCATGGATCTGATGAACCGTGTGTGCAAGCCATACTTGGATAAGTTTGTGATTGTATTTATAGATGATATTCTGGTTTACTCCCGAACCAGAGCTGAGCATGAACAACATCTGAGATTAATTTTGGAAATGCTGAAAAAAGAAAAGTTGTATGCAAAGTTTTCTAAATGTGAGTTTTGGCTTAGAGAGGTTCACTTTCTCGGTCACGTTGTAAACGAGAAGGGAATACACGTCGATCCTTCCAAGGTCAAAGCCATCGAGAATTGGGAAGCGCCAAAAACACCAACTGAGGTGAGGCAATTCCTAGGACTAGCTGGCTACTATCGACGTTTCATTGAGAACTTCTCCAAGATAGCTTTACCTCTGACTGCGCTAACTCAGAAAGATAAGAAGTTTGATTGGGGCGAAAACCAGGAAGCAGCGTTTCAAATGTTAAAGCAAAAGTTATGTAGTGCGCCAATCTTGTCGCTACCCGAGGGGACGGACGACATCGTCGTCTACTGAGACGCTTCACATCAAGGACTCGGATGTGTCCTTATGCAGAGAAACAAAGTCATAGCGTATGCCTCTCGTCAACTCAAGGTCAATGAAAGGAATTATACAACACATGATCTGGAACTTGGAGCAGTTGTTTTCGCGCTAAAGATTTGGCGCCATTATCTTTATGGTACAAAGTGTTTGATTTTTACGGATCACAAGAGCCTTCAACATATATTTGATCAAAAGGATTTAAACATGAGGCAACGAAGATGGATTGAATTATTGAATGATTATGATTGTGAAATAAAGTATCATCCTGGAAAGGCAAATGTGGTAGCAGACGCTTTAAGTAGGAAAGAGCGAGCAAAGACGCTACGAGTTAAGGCTCTAAGATTGACCATTCGCGCAGACCTCGCTACCCGCATCCGAGAAGCTCAACAAGAAGCCTTGAAATCAGAGTTTGTCAAGAACGAATCCCTTGGGGGTATGATTAAGAATTTGGAGCTCAAAGAGAACGATACTCGATATTTTGCTAACCGCATATGGGTCCCTCTCAAAGGAGGATTGCGCGAGCAAGTGTTAAACGAAGCTCACAAAACACGGTATTCCGTACATCCTGGCGCAGACAAGATGTACCAAGATGTTAAAGCGCTGTATTGGTGGCCCAATCTTAAGGGCGACATCGCGACGTAAGTCAGTAAGTGCCTGACGTGTTCGAAGGTGAAGGCTGAATACCAGAAACCGTCGGGGTTGCTTCAACAGCCAGAAATTCCCATGTGGAAGTGGGAACAAATCTCCATGGACTTCATTACCAAACTGCCAAGGACACCTGGGGGTTACAACACGATTTGGGTTATTGTAGACCGGCTAACTAAGTCAGCACACTTCCTGCCGATCAAGGAAACCGATAAGATGGAAAAGTTAGCCCGATTGTATATTCGAGAAGTAGTTTCAAAACACGGAGTTCCGGTATCCATCATTTCTGATAGAGATAGTCGTTTCACCTCAAGATTTTGGAGATCGTTACAAGGGGCTTTAGGTACTCGTCTTGACATGAGTACGGCTTATCATCCCCAAACAGATGGACAAAGCGAGCGAACCATTCAGACATTAGAAGATATGTTGCGCGCGTGCGCAATCGATTTCGGGGGTAGCTGGGATACTCATCTCCCATTGGTTGAATTTTCATACAATAACAGTTATCACACAAGCCTCAAGGCTGCGCCATTTGAAGCCTTGTATGGGCGCAAGTGTAGGTCCCCATTGTGTTGGGCTGAAGTGGGTGACAAGCAAATGACTGGTCCAGAATTGATCCAAGAAACGACGGACAAAATTTTCCAGATACGGGATCGCCTTAAGGCAGCGCGCGACAGACAGAAAAGCTATGCAGATGTGAGAAGAAAACCGTTGGAATTTCAAGTAGGGGATAGAGTACTTTTGAAAGTCTCTCCATGGAAGGGAGTCCCCCGTTTCGGCAAGCGAGGAAAGTTAAATCCGCGATACATCGGACCATTTGAGATCCTGGAAAGGATCGGTCCAGTTGCTTATAAACTCCAATTACCCGCCGAACTTAGTAGATTTCACGACACGTTTCATGTATCCAACCTCAAGAAGTGCTTATCTGATGAAACGTAATTTTACCATTGGACGAGATTCATATCGACAAACAGCTACACTTCGTGGAAGAGCCTATAGCAGTAACCGATTGGAAAGAACAAAAGTTGCGAAGAAGCCGAATCAAGTTAGTAAAGGTTCAATGGAACTCAAAGCGTGGACCTGAATTCACTTGGGAAAGAGAAGACCAAATGCGCAAAAAGTACCCATACCTCTTCCAAAGAATAGCTCCTACCAGCGACACCTCCTAATTTCGGGACGAAATTCTCCTAACGGGGGGAGAATGTGACACCCGGTAATTTCCCAATCCCATAAACCAAGTAATCAACCTAATTATTAGGTGATTGTGAATATTATGCGCGCCATGTTATGATCAGCGCGGGGCATATGTTATATGCGCCATGCGCGGATGCGATGCATGTTATGATCAGCGCGGGGCATATGTTATATGCGCCATGCGCGGATGCGATGCATGTTATGATCAGCGCGGGGCATATGTTATATGCGCGGATGCGATGCATGTTATGATCAGCGCGGGGCATATGTTATATGCGCCATGCGCGGATGCGATGCATGTTATGATCAGCGCGGGGCATATGTTATATGCGCGGATGCGATGCATGTTATGATCAGCGCGGGGCATATGTTATATGCGCCACGCGCACAGGTTTTTGTTGTGTTTTCATGACAACTTAATTTTATGTCGTTTCTGTCTAATGGGTTGCATACCTCTTCAATAATCAAATCATTTGTGCGCGTGCGGAAAGGGAACTAACCTCCCCGCATGGCGGGAACATTGAGAGCTAGTTTGTTTGAAGCTACAAGATGGAATTGACTTCAACATAACTGATCACTATGTTGAAATACCAAGACCTCATGGAGAATCTACAAATGAAACTCAACGTCCCTGACTACGAGAAGGTTACGCACTACCCGCATCAAATAAAAAGGAGTTATGTGCGACACCTGCGGGAAGAATCCCCGCGGGACACCTTAAAACTAAACCCTTTACGCATGAACGTCTGCACAGAAACCAACCACCTTTTCGCTTAAATCCAAAAGTTCACCCTGTTAATAAACTCTGAGAACGCTGGTTCCAGCAGAGCCAGATGGACTCGCCGGATTCCTTATAAGGGCGCCTGCGCAGTGATACGCGCAGGATTCGTTACAAGGATGCTTGCGCGAAGACCAACTGGAGCCGCCGGACCCACAACGTTCAAAGAAATGGCCTTCACGCGGAAGGCTATACGCGCAAGGCTACACGCACAAAACACTTAGTCTATTCTTCAGATGTAAGGGGATTACCCCCGCCCAGAAAGAACCAGTTGCGTGTTTCAGAGATTTTTACCTTTTGACTGCACACTGACAACAGTACCAGGAAAAGTATACTGTAACACGAAATGTCAGCTGTCAGCCGCACCTACTCTCACCAACCACAGTCCTGCATGTACTGTCAAATCCATCAGAATCTTTATAACCACTCCCTAGGACCATCACCCTCATCCCTAAAATAAATAATAATAATAAACCCCATACCTTGTCATCATTACACCCAATATAAATAAGATTTCAATCCCCTAAATCAAGGGATTGTGTTCCCTTGAATTTGCCTATAAATAAGTATTAATTCTTGAATAAAAATATCACACAAACACACTTCAAACTCCTCTCTTAAACCTGTAATTCTGCACTCCCGAGCATCCGTTTCCAGTTCCGTTTCCATCACTAGACTTCCAATTTCGAGGCTAACATCAGGAAACCCGAATCTCGTTTAATCTCTCTCTAAACCATCACTTAACAAGAATCACAGGTGAGTCTCACAGCCCCCATTTTCACTGTTTTTAAACTGTTTTCGGGGCGAGGGACACGTGTTTAAATTATGTTTTATCATGGTATATTTACAAGCAATGCAAACGATTAACTGTTCATGGTGTTTATCTTGGTTTTCAATGTGAGTGCGAAAGATTTAGAAAGTGATCACTTCGTCAATGGAACTCTAAGGGTAGGGACTACTGTGTTTGATCAACCCACTCGTAGGGGTCGCACCTCTTTGCATAGACGAGTGCCTAGTATGGTTATGGGGTAGTACTACTGGTTGTAAAGCCCGCTCGTAGGGGTCGCACCTCTTTGCACGGACGAGCGCCTAGTTTTCCGAGCACAACGTCCGCGCGTAACCCGCGGGACGGATTGTTTTAGCTCGTAGTGGCAGCGCCACTTTGCATGGACGAGCACGGTTTTCAGAAATGTCCGCGCGTAACCCGCGGGACGGCTTTATCAAACATATGTTTTAATGATGTTATCAGAAATATGTTTCAATATGGTTTTATCAAGGATATGATGCAATACGATTTATCAAGTCACCAAAACTTGTGAACTCACTCAGTTTATACTGATTCAAATGTTTTTACGTGTCTTTCAGGTGATAATTAGTAGCGCAAGGAGTCACACATAGAGCACTTCACGCAGAACATCTATAAAAATGGTTTTTGGAAGATTTTAGTTCTATCCCTTCCACACGCGTGGTTGTTTCCGCCGTGTAAGGGGATATGGCGCGGAAATCTTCAACGTTTTTCATGTGTGGATGTTTTTATATGTAATTCTAAACAATGTAATGTATTTTGTACTAGACATTTCATGCGCAATGGAAAATTTATTTGAATGTTTGCAATGACCCGTGCTTGATTATCAATTCCCACTCGCGCGCACCCGGCTGTTTCCGCCGTTTAGGGCCGGGTGTGACACTTCAATTGTTGCGATCCTAACCATTTCCGCAACAATTGTCCTCGCCTCGCTTTTGCTAACCAAACCATGACCGTACCTTACTACCAAACCCAAGCCTACCAAGTTCCAATTTACTAATCCTAACTTCTTCAACTCAATGCACCACTCATCCAACCCATCCAATCCATACAAGCACCACCTCCACCTCCCCCGCAAGAACCTCAAGTCAACCATGGAAATCAAGGGCGAGCTTCATGATAAATGCAAACCAAGCTCAAGTGGCAAACGATTTAGTGAACGGTATGTTTTTGGTGAACCATCATTTGGCTTCTATTTTATTTGATACTGGTGCCGATAGAAGTTTTATTTCTTTGAAATTTGAGTCTAAACTTGCTATGTCTCTAACCAAGCTTTCCCGGCCGTTTTCTGTTGAAGTCGCTAATGGCAATTCCATTACCATCAATTCTGTCGTCTGCGATCGTTCTCATCATTATTTCCAAGAATAAATTCTCCATCGATCTCATCCCGATGCAAAAGGGAAGTTTCGATGTCATAGTAGGCATGGATTGGTTATCTTTGCACCGTGCTGAAGTCGTTTGCTTCGATAAATTCATTCGCATTCCGCTCGTCAACGGTAAAATTCTTAAAGTCTTCGGCAACACAACTTCTAGAAGGCTAAATCTCATGTCGTGCTCCCAATCGCAAAAGTTCTTACGCCAAAAGTACATTCCGTTTTTAACTCTCGCGGTGATAAAGGACAAAAAGGAAAAGAAAATCCAAGATATTTCTAGTGTTCGTGATTTCCTCGACGTCTTTCCCGATGATGTCACCTGTCTTCCACTCGTTCGTCGGATTGAATTCCGAATCGATCTTGTTCCCGGCGCAATGCCCGTGGCCAAGGCTCCTTATCGTTTAGCCCCGTCGGAAATGCAAGAATTGTCGAACCAACTCGAAGAACTTTCCGATAAAGGTTTCATTCTTCCTAGCTCTTCTCCTTGGGGCGCTCCCGTTCTCTTCGTGAAAAAGAAGGATGGTTCGTTTCTTTTGTGCATCGATTACCGAGAGCTTAACAAACTCATTATCAAAAATTGTTATCCCTTGCCACGAATCGACGACCTATTCGACCAACTTCAAGGAGCAATGTGTTTCTCAAAAATCGATCTTCGATCGGGTTATCATCAATTGCGTGTTCGCGAAGAAGAAATTCCTAAAACCGCTTTCAGACTCGATATGGACATCATGCCCTTCGGGTTAACAAATGCACCCGCGGTATTTATGAATCTCATGAACCAGTTTGCAAACCATTCCTTGATAAATTCGTATTGTCTTTATTGATGACATCCTTATATTTTTTTAAATCCAAAGCCGAACATGAGCATCACTTGCGTTACATTCTCGAGCTCCTTATAAATGAACGACTCTACGCCAAATTCTCCAAATGTGAATTTTGGCTCGAGGAAGTTCAATTTTTGGGACATATCGTAAACGACAAAGGTATTCATGTTGATCCACTAAAATTGAGGCCGTTAAGGATTGGAAAACTCCAACGACTCCCATGGAAATTCGATCCTTCCTTGGTTTGGCCGGATATTATCGGCGTTTCATTCGGAATTTTTCTAAGATCCCTTTGCCTCTTACCTCCCTCACTCATAAAGGGAAACCTTTTTATTGGGGTTCGAAGCAAGAGGAAGCTTTTCAAACTCTCATGGACATGCTTTGCAATGCTCTCGTTTTTACCCTTCCCGATGGAAACAACAACTTTGTTGTATTTTGCGATGCCTCTCATCAAGGAATTGGTTGTGTTCTCATGCAACGAGGTCAAGTCATCGATTACGCATCAAGGCACCTTAAGTTCAATGAGAAGAACAACACGACTCAGGATCTCGAACTTTGTGCCGTCGTTTTCACTCTCAAAATATGGAGACATTACCTTTACGGTACAAAATGTGTGGATTTTACAGATCATAAAAGCCTTCAACATATTTTTTACCAAAAATATCTCAACATGAGACAACGACGATGGCCCGAATTACTTGGTGATTACGATTGCGAAATTCGCTACCATCCCGGTAAAGCGAATGTTGTCGCCGACGCCCTAAGTCGAAAGGTTAATGTTAAATCCGCTCTACTCTTAAGCGTTGTTGTTCAAACCGATCTTCAAATCCGTATCTTTCAAGCTCAACATACCTCCGTTAAAGAAGGTAACATGTACAACGAAATGTCATGTGGAGCCGAACTTCAACTCGAAACCAAACCCTATGGCCTTTTATACTTTCTCAATCGTTTGTGGGTTCCCGATCGCGATGACCTACGTGCTTGTATACTCGACAAGGCTCACAATTCGCGATATTCTGTTCATCCTGATGCGGATAAGATGTATTTCGATCTCCGTGCTACCTTTTGGTGGCCGGTTATGAAAATGGACGTAGCGTTTTTTGTATCTAAATGTCTTACTTGCTCAAAAGTCAAAGCCGAACACTGATGTATGTATAATGATGCTCTCACAACTAAGCTTTAAATTTATTAAACGAAAATCCTAAAGAAACCACACAAAACCGGCAAGTGTACCGATCACTAATAGTATAGCACTCAGGAAGTCCGAGTGTCGAACACAAGGACACGAGAAAACGTACTTAATACTTAACCCTAAATAAGACTCACCTAAGAATAATATTTTTTAAATGATTTTTAATTACTAACTATTTAACCTAACTTAAATTAACTTAAAAGACTTAAATTAAGAAAACTAGACGAAACTTTGAAAATAAGATTTATCAATGGGGAAAACGTCTACCTAGGTAAGAATCCTATTGAAGCTATAATAAGCTAATGGATTGTAGAATCTCACGACAGCGGTTCCTAAGAATGACACAACTAGGGTTCACTCAGGAAGCTAGATTACCTTTCGGTCTCACTAACAAACCCTAACCTACACTTAGTTGATTTTAAGAACAAAACTGGGTGACGAATTGTTAAAGTGCTCTAATGCCGACTCTCCTCTCAGTCTCACCGACACACTACCCTAATGGAGACTAATACTATGCAACCAAGGATAGAGGAACAATTTATTTAAACTTAAACTAGCTCAACTAATCACTCACAAGCCCAAACCCGACAAGAACCGAACCCGCTCTCGCGCGATCCTAATCTTAACAAGTAAAATCTATGAGACGAGTTTACTTCCTATCACCTCTCGGTCTCTAAAAAGGTGTCTACCCACTGATTATATTCAATTAATACACTCACTTAAACCCTACGGTTGTACTTCCCGCAAACAAACCCTAAACACCAAGTAAAGAGTTCTAACAAGCAACAATCAATCAAAACTTATTAAATTAATCAAAGCAAGAGGTAAAAGAGTGTAATTAACAAATTCACAGCCACTAAACACAACCTAATTCAATGTTAAAACAAACTTTACATTAACAATTCAAGCCAAGATCATCAACAATCCAAACTACTTACTAAAACCTAACAATAATCATCTAACCTAGGTAGAACTAACTACTTTAGCCTAACATTGGTTTTGGACATCATCATATAGTTAAGGTAAACATAATAAACATTAAAATAAACATAAGTAAACTCATTCAATGATCAAGAACAATCAAGCACAAGTCAAACTTCAAATTACTTGCAAAACAATCCAACAAAAAAGATCAAGTTCAACTAGTTTGGGTTCTTGAACCAAAAACAAAGTTTATGAATGATTACATAAGGTTATGAGATGAGATTATGATTGTAGATGATGCCTAGCTGCTGTATACAACTCTCCTTGGTGTTCTTCTTCCTCTCCAGCCGCCAATAGCCACCAAGAACAGCCGCCACTTTTCTTTTTCTTCTTTCTCCTTGCTGTCCGATCGGAAATAGGTGTAGGGGTTAGGGTTTTTATTTTTTTTCTTTTAATTAATATAATAAGGCATGTAAGGCTTGAACTTGTGGGCTTGGGTCGGGCCTTGACTTGTAGTATTAAAACTTGACCAAATAAGCCCCTAAAGTCTTAAAATTTAACTCTTTTTCCATCAACTTTCATAACCTACAAGTAAACATTCAATCTTTGTAAAATTAAGCAAAAACCACCCATAACTCTCATTAATTAAACAATTAAGTACGTAAAACATGACAAAAAGATACAGAAAGTAAGTGTGTTTTACAACACATCAAACACCAAAGACCTTTTGGTCTACTTGAGCAACCACCGATTCCCGTTTGGAAATGGGAAGACATTGCTATGGTCTTTATCACTAAACTACCCAACACCCAGAAAGGCAACGATAGTATTTGGGTGATTATCGATCGTTTAACCAAATCTGCTCATTTCATTCCGATCCGCGAGAAGTATTTTGTTAAGCAGCTCGCTCAAATCTATGTTCGGGAAATTGTGTGCCGACACGGTTTACCATTGACTATCATTTCTAATCGCGATGCTTGTTTTACCTCTCATTTTTAGCACCGCTTATCATCCTCAAACGGACGGTAAATCCGAACGTACGATTCAAACACTCGAGGATATGCTACGAGCATGTGTTCTTGATTTCGGTGGGAGGGATTCTCACACTCCATTCATCAAGTTTTCGTATAATAACAGTTATCATTCTAGCATCGAGATGGATCCGTTCGAAGCTCTTTATGGTCGTAAATGTCGT
This sequence comes from Bidens hawaiensis, assembly GCF_021521415.1. Taxonomy (NCBI): domain Eukaryota; kingdom Viridiplantae; phylum Streptophyta; class Magnoliopsida; order Asterales; family Asteraceae; genus Bidens; species Bidens hawaiensis. The sequence goes on from NW_027505139.1 coordinate 237,754, forward strand.
TCTCTGATTAGTTGGAACAAAATCGGTGAAGCTCAAATAACGGGACCTGAAATGGTCCAAGAAGCCACCGACGTTATCTATCAAATCCGTAAGAACCTCCTAGCCGCTAGAAGTCGTCAAAAGAGTTACGCAGACAAACGGAGAAAACCGATCGAATTTAATGTTGGAGACCTTGTCCTTCTAAAAGTATCTTCTTGGAAGGGGGTAGTACGTTTCGGAAAGAAGGTTAAGCTAGCTCCTCGTTTCGTTAGCCCTTTCAAAATCCTTGAGTGTGTTGGGAAGGTAGCTTATCGACTCGAACTACCGCAAGAACTTGCCGTTGTTCATCCGACATTTCATGTTTCAAATTTAAAAAGTGCTTAGTCGAGGGTAATCTCCATATTTGAACGACCCGTTGAGATATGGATCGCAACGAGAAGAAAACCAAGCGTAGTCGTATTCGGTTACTCAAAGTTTGATGGGAATCACGGCGTGGCGTGGAATTCACTTGGGAACGAGAAGACACAATGAAAGATAAGTAACCAAATTTTTTTGCATCGTCGTCTTCGTTTTAATTTCGGGAAGAAATTTCCTAAAGTAGGGGATACTGTGACATTCGTCAAATTCGGGTCTCGATTTGTATTCGTTTTGTAATCTTTTATTATGTAAACCGACCCCTTTTGTAAACCAAAACGTATGATATAATAAAAATGATGGATTTTATATTAAAATATTGTTTTACACTTTTTGGGTCTTGAAAACATCCTTTTCGGTCCTTAAAACGCGTTAAAATCACTTAAAACGAACTTCGGTGGCCAAAACTGCCATTTTGAAAGTTTGGAGATTTCTGGCCTGCACCCAATCGCGATACGCGATGGGGGAGGACCTCCTCCCGTCGCGTGGCGCGACCCCCTCATTCCCCTATATATACACCACCATTTACTTTCATTTTTCCCTGCTACATCCCTAAAATGCTCTCTCAAACTTCAAAGATTCAAGCTTGTTATTTTAGTGTTCTTGAAGGTTTGACTTCTAAAAGTCAAACTAGGTTAAATCCTTCATTCTAATTAGCTTATGTAGTCTTATTAATACTTGAATATGGTGGTACAACATATATATATAATATACACCCCTTGTTACCTCTGGCGGTTACTTCTCCGGTCTCGGTCGGTGAGGTTTCGGACCTCGTAAGGCAAGGCTTCACGGAGGACTTCGTGTCCTTGATATATATATATATATATATATATATATATATATATATATATATATATATATATATATATATATATATATATATATATATATAAATATATATATAACTTGGTTATACATATTAATCATGCTTAACTTCTGCTCATTTTAGTTTGTTTGTCATATTTACAAGTTCCATTGTTATGGGTTCTAAGAGTCTAACCTCGGTTTAACCGTAAATAGCTCTAAACCATAAACTGAACTTTGTTTACTAGTTTTTGTCAAATAATTGTTTAAACATGTTTAATGTTAGATTTAAGTTTGTTAAATCATTTTTTATAAGTTCTATGGTTATGGGTTTGTAGAATCTTACCTCGGTTTTAACCCGAACCAAGATCCGAACCGAAAACCAAACTTTTGTTTAAAGACATTATTATTAACTTTTTGGTTGTAAAACTTAAGTATTTTCATTTGTACATTATTATACAAGTTCTTTGATATTTGGGCATGTGGAAACCATCTATGAACTTATTGTGAGATGGAAACCGAACCAAACCGAACTAAACTGATTTTCACTCGCTTAAGACACACAAGTGTGTTTTTAGCTATCAAGACTTGTATATTTCTTTAAAAATAGTTTACAAACTGATTTTAATTATTTTCTTAAGTACTTGAAAATGTTGGGTCCAACTTGTTCTCATAACAAAGTTGGGACCGACAAAACCAAACACTCGTTTAACGTACGTTATTAGTTCTAAAACAATAGAACTACATACTTGGTTAAGTATTATTGGATTTTCTTGAGTTCTCTCATAAATTTTATTATTTTGGAAAGTTGACTTTGGGTTTGACCAATTATCAAGACTCGAACTAACAACCCGAACACTTGTTAAAACACATTTTAGTATCTTTATTTTATAACGGATTTGTATACTTACATTTTACCCACCTTATTACTTAAAATAGGTTAAGTAAATAGTAAGGTTAGATACTTTAACCCGGTTTTGAGCAAACTTACATTTTTAAAGGACTATTGTTATAATTTCTTAAATAGTTACATTTTAAACCTTGAACTTTAATTGTTTACATTTCTCAACATTTATTTTATTTAAAGACCTTCAAGTCAACCTTTTAATTCAAGACTTTCTTTTATTAAGATTTGCTCGTTAAACTCGTCGTTTCGGTTGTGAGTCTATTTGTGCTAATTCTACTCTTAAACAGTTAATCAATCAGACAATCACGAAATCCTATCCCTAACATTCACATATATTTCTTTAGCAGTTAAGCTAACATTAATGTTCATTATTCAACCGTACCCTTTACCTTTACTGAGCTTGCTTGAGTGACACATGGCATTCTTGAACTGGCATCTTCTTTCTTTTCTTACTTTAATCCCTTTCACTATTCGAGTCTAAGCATGTACGATGCTTAAATCTCTCGAACTTTGCTCTGATACCAACTTGAAAGGCCCCGTTACCGGTACCCTACTTTGGACGTTGGATTTACTCATAAACGCAGTTCTGAATATCAGAGTTAATTAAAACTTTACGCGGAATATAAAACTTCCATAAAACATTACACATCAAATCATAAACATGTCTTAAAACATTCTTTGTCTTTCAATATTAAAACATTAAACATAAAACAACTTGCGTCTTCAGATGCCAGATTATTATTCTTCTACCATGTGTCCCCGCTCAAGCCAGCTATCTCATCCTACTCACCTGCGTGCATACTAAAAATTCAGCTACGCTGAGTGAGTTCTAGTTAATCATACATCAGACAATACATACACTTAGCTTCAATCATGCATCCGAAGATACATAACAATTATTTTACTAATTTACTTTCATTTCATACTTTCACACATACGTACATACTTTATTACTTTCATACTTTATATTTACTGTCCATTCTATCTCAGATATTATTAGGGTCTGATCCCTTCCTTTTCTATCTCAGATATTAATAGGGTCTGATCCCTCTTTCCTTTGTCTATCTCAGATATTATTAGGTTCTGATCCCTTTCTTGCTTATCTCATATATTAGTAGGGTCTGATCCCTTTACACTTCTCTATCTCAGATATTATTAGGGTCTGATAGCTTTCTTCTCTATCTCAGATATTATTAGGGTCTGATCCCTTACTTCTTCATCTTCGTACATTATGTCTTTACATACTCATAACATACACATTCATATATTGTACATATAGCTATCATACACATTCATCCATTACATACATACCTCCCTTGTTAATACGTGCAATATCCGAAGATCGTTAACGTACTGACAAGCTTTCGTTCACATTCAAGATATACATAATTAACATATAAGTCATACATGGCATACACTTACCATTTAAGGTAAGTGTATTAACTATCACATCGAGTATGCACACAGCCCCCGAAAATATAACAAGGAAATGGGGCTAGAAACTCACCTGAATGCGGTTACGTTCACCATTAATAGTTATTCCTTTCTTGAGTTGTGCACGGCGGTATAATAATTACATGTATCAAATAACTATTACTACTCATATCGTATTTCTATCTTCATATAACCCACAACGAATGGGGGTCCGGGGGCAGCGCCCTGGCAGCGCAGCCCCTAGCGGGGTCCAAGGGGCAGAGCCCCTGGCTGGGGTAAAGCTGTCAGGTCAGCTTTGAAAAATTTTATTTTCATTAACTGTCTTAACACATTTTTCATTAGAATTCTTGATTATTAGATTATTTACTAACTTAAAAAGTTCGAGGGTTCCTATGTAATTTATCCTTTTTATTCTAAGCCCAGGGACCTTTCTGTCATTCTTTCAAATTTCTAATTCGTTATTCAGTCCTTAACGAATGGGAGTTCGTAACGAATTACGATTATAACGAATCTGCCTTTGTAACGAATTAGTCCTCATAACGAAATGGTCCTTATAACGAATTGGACCTTATAACGAACTGGTCCTTATAGTAAATTGGACCTTAACGAACTGGTCCTTATAGCGAATTGGACCTTAACGAACTGATCCGTATAACGAATTGGACCTTAACGAATACGGCTAATTCGTCATTCTTTTCCTTAACGAATTAGCTAACGAATCAAGGCTAGTTCGTTAGACCTCCGTTAACGAATTAGGGTTAGGTCAGAGAAACATTCTCTGACACATCTACTGTTCCGGCACTGCCTTTCCGGCGCCTTCATCGTCGAAAAACCACGATTTCTCCGGGAAAGCAAGATCTCACTCGTTTTCCACCGTTTTTCACCGTTTTTTATCCCGTTCGATCCATATCTGAGCTAGGGTGACCCCTAAGCTCATCTT